>NW_006768803.1:113459-286965 GCF_000204055.1 Melampsora larici-populina 98AG31
ATTACTTCTCGATGCTAGATTCCGTCTTACAAAACCTCACCACTACATACATACCCAAGCACCTTACCATTAGCATTACTTTCGATGCTATACCACATCCATCTTCACCCACCCAATCAACACCTACCCTAACTCACATATGTAACTCGATCTTATCATCACACCCTTACCAAGCCCTCTTACCTCGCACCACCCCATACACATTCCACCGGCCTCTCATTACCACTGGATACTCATTTTACATTTCCAAATCCACCGCTCCAATCACACCGGTGTCCAATCACTCAGCATCACCAACTGACAATACGATCTGGTGCTGTGCATCGGTTATTTCAACACCATTGTATTTCAACCATTGAACGCTCTCGTTTTGTCATCTCAAACAATGAGAAACATCTCACAGGACCATTCACAATCAAGTCGCATCTTGCAACAAATGCACAAGCATCATAACAATTTTTACAAAACGAATACTTTTTGCTATCTTCTGTCTTCTTTTCACTTGATGTTATATACATATGTGTAATATTACTAATCGATCCATCAACATCATCGTCATCGCACAATTAATGTCCACACCCCACCAAGCCATACTGTATTACTGGTCTAGAAACAAACCAGGGGAGACAAACCCCACCATCTCAACATCCATACGCACGGCTGTCGCAGAAAATGTCAACCATGTCATTGATTCACCATCAACTGTCAGTAGTACATACCTTGATAGCTCAATCCGTCCGCAACATCCACACACACCTTCAGACCACAACTCTACCACACTAGTCTAAAAAAACTACACCCTGTGCATCGTAAAACCATGAAAACACCCCACCAGCTCACTTCTGTCATTTTCACATGTACCCTCGAACTTTATTCATCTCCATCCACTTCATCATCATTCAACATATAGATGCGTCCTCCTCGTCCAATCAAACAAAAGTCACCTCCCCCCATCACCCACTCTGGGCCTATCACTCGTGGGAGCCGACAAAATAAGCAAAGAACAGAGACTTACCAAGATGAACTAGGTCTGTACATACAACCCTTTCTTAACTTCCACAACACTTGAAACTGACTGCATCAAGGCCTCGTGGCAAGATGGTCAAGCAGGCTCTGAATTTTCCGAAGGTCAGCAACACTTACCTTCATAACCAATGAGTTCCTCTCTGCTGACATTACAGTTGAGACCCAGAGCAATCTGATTCAGATCAATCTGACTCCGAAGTTGAATCAGATAATAGTTCAGGTATTTTTTTACATATTGCTCTACTCACACGCTGCAACGTCCCTAATTAATGTGTTACAAACAAGAAGGAACCACAGCCAAGCCGCCCACATCCCAAGTACCCAAGAAGAAGAGAAGGAGACGTACCAAGGCCAAGAAGAACACCTCCACCACGCTACCTGACAATGACGACCTTGTAATCCCTGACCCTAGCGTTGATGCCGTAGATGACAATGGGCTGGCCCTCCCCAAATCGCCCACAACAACACCAACCCTCTTCAATTACAAGGACCTTGCCGACGAATGGACTTCAGACGAGCTCGAACACTACCTCCAATGCACAAAAGCTTTTGCTAACAGCCGAATACCACCTGATATTCTCAATGAAGCCAGAGCCCTCAAGGACGAATTGATGACGAGATTAAAGGTGTTAAGCATTGCTGGTGGTGTTTCATTTGATACAATGAAATATGGAATGTTGAGTATATCATCGCTTTTGTTCAAGTTTACATATCCGGACTTATAATTATAAGATTTACCTTACAGTCACCGTGCGACCCGTGTTGATGACCAAAAGCCATATCACATCTTCCGCAAATTCAGCTTGGCCGCTACTGTCGAAAACATCAGTATGTTTTACGGCACCTTTGAACCTCATGTTCACTGGTTCATTAACGCTGAGAATTGACAACACTTTGACTTTTAGTGCCACAGACCGCGCCGCGCCACCCCCCCGATGATGATTCAGAGGAAACTCGCCTTCTTGCCACCTACAATGACAATGTATGTGGCATATGGCAACAACTCAAGCAAACTCCCGATGTCAAGATCTTCAGCAAAGAGCTCTTCAACCGCCTAGCACTGGTAATATCCAATGAGGCCATCGATCTCAGTCTTCATGAACAACTTTCTATTGACGAACAGGAGTATTTACCCGTGTTTCATCGGCTGGTTAATATCAATAAGGTAAAAAAGGAACTCGCTTTAAGTCGCCACCCCAATCAAAGCGCAAGGTATCAAAAAAAAGGTGTCGCACAAATTGAGCACATCCATTCCACTGTGCGGTTTTTATATTTTGTGTTATGTTCTATGGCCTCATAAAAATACAAGTTTCTAACGTACATATGTGAAACTGTGAATTGTAGCTCGAAGCCGCCCATAAAAGTTACGGCATGCACTACCATCTCATGGCTGCGTCGTGGAATCCCACCACCACAAATTCTTCAGCAGGGTGGTCCAAGGAATTCAGCTCTGATCGGGTGTACCTCACTTCTTTCTCTGCCCCAAACCACCTTCTGGAACGCTTTGATCGCTTTGCCACTAGACGGGGAGGTTCGAGCCAGAAGCAAAAGTCCACAGGACTTAGCGCAAATGACCAGCTTCGCAAAAATTTCACATCCGCCTTGAATGGCCTTGTCTGTAAGTGCCCCCATGCAACCAGACCCGGAAACACCGATGCTTCTGACTGTTTTCCCTGCCTTTATCCTGTATATTTTCTATTTTGCCATCAAGCCGATCACCTCCAACACATCAAACCCAAGCTCATTAAGCCTAGAGTGCACATTCATCCAAAACAAGGAAAGTGTGACGTTTTACTGAGGCAAATCAGTTTTCCCAATGATATACGCCTTCAGGTGCATCAGACCCGTGACTCAAAGGTTACCGCTGAAATGCTTGCCGCTGGACCTGCATCTATCATGAACGATAAGGAATTGATGCAGGCATGGTATGACGACATCTTAGGCCGAAGATATACAGTGATCCGTGTCAACAATCCTCCTGCCCATTCGGCCGGATGAGCCATATACTTCACATTCTGTTATGGATTTGATGCCTTTTGATTAAGAAATAATATTTTCGTTACGAAATAATAAGGATTTTACTAAAAGCAGCCCCCCCTCTGAAGGGTTGACCGCCCCCTTTTAGTCGGGGAAGACGTTTACAATACAAAAGCGTTTGAATATGTGTGAATTCAAAACAACACATAGGGGGCGGTCTTGAATTCAGGTGAAATGGAAACTGGATGAGATGCTACAGAATGCTATTGATACTATCTTGCTTCCAGTCTCTGGCATGGCAGAGGCAACACCTGATAACGCATGTTCTTCTGATCGACTTTCTCTATATGATGATGACGATGAAGCAATGAAATATCCAATCATGTTTCATCATCACTTATCAACCGTGATACATGTTGGTCTGAATGTGAGGTGTAACATATAACCTTGATCTAATGAAGGATCTTATCATTATCAATCAAATCTTTGCTTCGGTTATTACCGATCGATTTTCTTTACGTGCGCATGTGTTTAATCATCACAAGAAAGAACAAGGAAGAAGTAGAAATATTTATCAATCACTGCGAAAGGGGGGCAAGAGGAAATTTGTGATTGTAAACAACGCCAGGGAAGGAGATTTTTGAATCACCAAGCACCAAGTCCAACAACAGATCTTAAGCCATGAAAGCAGGAGGAGGTGATAACGATGCTTTTAACGATTGGCTTCCATTTCACCTGAATTCAAGACCGCCCCCTTGATGTTCAGTTTTGCATTCACACGGATCAATAACTGACAGCCGTTTTTATATTGTATTCTTCTTCCCCGACTAAAAGGGGGCGGTCAAGCCTTTGAAGGGGGGGCTGCTTTTAGTAAAATCCAATAATAAAATTCATTATTTTGGAAACACAAATGTTGTCGAAATGAGAGTTCCATGTAGCACAGTCGGAACAATGAGATTTCCAAGTGTGAACAAAACTGTCACACAGTTTGGAATATTTTCCAAAGGTAATGTCCAATCTGTTGAATTACTTCATTGACATTGAGCCCGGTTCACGAAGGACCAGATTGCTCTAGAATCATCAGCAGTCACCTGCTGGAAGTTATAGTGAAATACATATAAAATGTGGACCTTGACGACTGCGCCGATAATAAGAGGATCAGACGCCGGACGGTGCCTATTCCTATTTGAGTTATTGTTTCACTGTTGCAATCGTTCCAAATGGTGCCTATGATAGTGCTGCGTTTCGAATTACGGATTAAGCGTCTATTAATGAATGATCATGGAATACATAGCGGGTTCGCACCAGGCGTTTGACAATCGATACACGTCTGGGGTTACAGGTATTAGATACAGGGATCACAAATCAATACAACTTTCACGTAGAGTGGCCCAAATCAGGCCAAATCAAGACAAAAAAAACTCAGTCAGGTATTTTATGTCTTCCCACACCTACATACAGTAAGAAAGACGGAATCACCACGACACACTTTCCCAACGATACTCCCATTGTGCCTGCCTTGGCGTTTGACGTTTCACCTGAACCCTTGATGGGTTGAAACCGTTTCTATCCGTTACTCAGTTCGAAAGGGCAGGACAAAAAACCCTTGACCAAAATGGCTGGACAGCTCAACTCAGGTACACACTCATACCTCCCTGTTTTCTCACGTCTACTTACTTTCATCCCTTTTAAATGTGTGTAGCTGATTTGCCATCTTGGTCTACTCATCAGAGTCCGATTCAACGTCACTCAATCTTATTCATCTCGATTCCTTTCACTTGCCTCACAAGAACGCTACCTTCTCATTCTCGTTTTCCCATCTCTTTTACTCAGTATCGCATTTGGATCTTTTTGTCAAACCTATTGGTTCTTCAGTCTTCATTCAAAGGTTCGATTTGATTCACACCCAAACTAATGTGATACTTAGCCTTCATCTGGTTGCTGATGGACTGGAGAAAAGCGAGCAATCAGAGATATCTGGGTGTGGTTTCCTAATGAGGGACGTAACATACCCGAAGTCTTTGTTGCAAAGCTTTTCTCCACTCCATGGGCACAGATGGTGTGCCGAGATATCCGATTTTCAGCAAAGTGTGAAACCTCAGCTGACCCTTTCATGGACTTGTATATCTGCGGTCTAGATCTGATTTGTTTGCTGCCCGCGCGCGCCGAACCCACTTCACCATGGGTAAAGGACAGCCCTCAAAAAAGAAACGATCATCCAGCAGTCAAAATCACGGCAAGCGGCTAAGTAACGCGCGAACACGCATACGCCCTAATCCTGGTCCTTCCAATCATCTGAATCGCCGGACAGCCCGCACCTCACATTTCGACACCCTCCGGAAAGAACTCACAGAATCTTTAGGTCTTCCCAGCGACTGTCGCATTTATTTTCTAAAGAAGTACGACCTGACCAACCTGCCAGACACGCCTCGCCTCAAAATCACGCACCAAAATTCTGTTATCCTGGATGCCGACACTTGGAAGGTCTTGCAAGTTATCCGATTCTCTCCTTTCTCAGAGCTAACTGAGGAGAAGATGAATAAAATGAATTTCACAATTAAAACGATATACAATCATGCTTTAGCCCGATCTACTGTGAAAGTCAATCATGCGATGAAAGGTATCAAACATCCTGGTGAGATGTATGTTGCCGGCTTTAGAGGAGCCTCCGACAAAGGACGCAAACTAGGTATGTCCTATCCGGTTTTGAATCGGTTGCTCGGTATAATGTCTAATTAACATTTGAATTCCAGGTGTGACAGCTCTCAGTGCGAAGACATCCAGGACTATGGAAGCCATCGCCAAAGACGAAGCAAGGATGGATGACTTGGCAATCATCAATGATACACTCGCAGAGTGGATGTCCACGCTATGCATGCGGGCGTTTCAATCTAACCTCGATCTCGCTCTCAAATTCTCTGTCCCATCGTTCTCCGACAAAAAATGGTCTGACTCCCCGAATGCCAATGTCATCGCCTCCAGTATTGCTGTCACTCGAGATGGCTTTAATAACAATCCTCACCCAGATTTCGATGCCACCCCTTATGCCTATGGTTTGTTTTCAAGAATCAATCGTGCCACAGGTGAACTTCATTGGGTCGAGTTATCCGACTATCTAGGGGACATTGAAGGCTGTTATTTCATCTTGGATCAATATCATGTTGAGCTGTGTCTCGATGGATGTGATGGCGTTGTTGAGTGCTGTTGGGCATCGGATGAACTTCATCACACCTCGGCTTCAACTACATACAACGAAGGGTGGATCCCGATTCGCCCAAAAGATTCGCCTATAACCCGCTTTGGCTGTTCACTGCAAATCAGTGCCGCTTTAGTTAATCGAATTGATGGACTGCTGAAAATGAAGGAAGGTAAGTCTGACATCGAATGGGAAATATACAAGAGATCTGTCATCAAGTGCTATGAACAGGAGATTCAAAATAAATCGACCAAGTTCCTTCAACCTATGGCGCATCATAAGCGTAAGCGATCCAAATGAAAGGATATTAGCAGGCTTGACATTGGACACCTAGTTGTTTGTATTTACTTTCAAAGCGTCACTCCTCGCCCTCAAATCTGTGTCCTTTGGTTTCCCGATTGTTTTTTCTTGATGTTGCTTCTCAGTGTAATTTAGATTCCTCACACTGCCAATTTGTCACCTTTAGCGTTCCTGAGTATCTTGATCGTTTTCCTACATCCATGTATTTCTTTGGATGTAGGCAGACTTTGAGACAATGTACATGATCGTGGTGGTCAATATCTAAACATCTGTTGATTCCAGGACTTCACGCTCAAAATGTGAGAAACGAAACGTTTGACTGTCAAACACATGAATGCAAACAATGTGGAACAAGATCAAATGTGGACTGTGGATCAAATACTTATTCATTTTGAATGTTGCTACGGTTGTATATAATGGTAGGCTGTCTTCCAAGACATCATAAGTAGGCAGTCGAGGTGGCCTTTGGGAATTTTATTTCTGTTGTCCTGGTCTTCCAATTGGTTTCTTCTGGTATTCAATGTTTTTACTTTGATTGCCTTAATATAATCACCACTGATTAAAATAGGTGATTTTAGATCTATCTGAAATAAAGTCACAGTGAACCCCTTACTGCTTTCAAATCGTTGATTTTAATGTAAACTAAAATTCTTTATTTTACAACTCCTTCCAAACCACCATCATATTGGCTTGATTGCATGATACCAGATATTCATGATGCTTTATACCATGTTTAACTGAAGAGGTGAGAGGTGTCGCTGTCATCTTGATTTTTCTAATCTATTACATCCATAATATGGATATATTATCCACATGGCCAAAGACATGCAAAGACATGGATGTTTAAATAGGGTTTGTGAAAGTTCATCAGGGAGTAATCAAAACTAATACTTACACATGCTGACACCTTCCCAAGATCCATTGAAAGTGTAAATGTTTTGGTGTGTTTATGTACTGAAGAATAACTCATATTCTTTAGTTGAGCTGATTTGACAATCATTTCATAGATGTTCTTAGTTTAATTGTTAGTCATTTACAGTCAAGGGTATAATATTTTTTTAACTTGGTCTTTATAAAAGAACAAACATTTCATAATTAAGAAGGATTCTGAAATGTTATAACTCCAGCAGGTTTGTCATTCATTTCATATTCTTGTTAGTCATATTGTTTATTATGTTAATTTTTAGTCATTTACAGAAAAGACTTAAACCAATCACTTCACATTATTATCTGATCAAATCTTGACCTTTGTACTGAGGTCAAGATTTCCTGATATGTTGATTAGCTAGCGCCACAATGATATCAATGAGTTAGATTTAGGAGTCACTTTATATTCATGAGTTACTTTATATTGCTAAAGGCACACCCAATCATGTGCGTTGAACATAGACACCCTGGTATTCCACAAGGAATACCTTCCTTATTCTGACCAAGTGATGCAAATAGTTGAAATCACCCCTGAAATCAACAAGGAAGTTCTTACTTATAGTGTTTGAACTCTTATTTGTATGAGTTACTTTATATTGCTCAAGGGGCACCAACAAGTTCCTTATTCTGACCAAATGATGCAACTTGATCTTATCTTAATCACCCCTGGATTCAACCAGGAAGTTCTTACTTATTATGTGTGAATACATATTTGTATGAATTCTGTGCAAATAATGCAATTAGAACAGAATCAACAAGGAAGATCTTGCTTGATATGTTGGAAAACCACTTTGGATGACTACAGTTTTCAATCCTAGGAAACTTCAGGGCCATGCATAAGGAAACCCAAATAATCAACACATTTCCACATGGAAGGTGCATGATTATGCTGACCAAATAATCATGCAACTTGATCTTTCTTAATCACCACTGGATTTATAAATGAAGATCTTACTTATTCTGTTTGATACTTAATTGGAAGAAACTGGAGCAAATCATTCAAGTACAACAGAAAGTATCAAGTTGGAATACTACATACATGTCTACTTTTTGTAATCCTTGGTAATTACAGAGCCATTATTTCTTTATAGATGAATGAAAACATTAACAAACTATCAGGAAGGCCAAAAGTTAATCTCTTTGAATACATATTTGGATGAATCCATTGCAAATCATGCAAGTAGAGCAGAATCAACAAGGAAGATCTTCACCAAAGTGGATGACTGCTCTGAGCAACCCTTGGTTGGAATCTTCAGAGCCATTGTTTCTTATACATGATAGAAAGCTTTCATAGAATTTAACCACTCTTACTTACTATGAATTGATAACCTGATTAATATTTGCTGGGCCAAATAACATTCAAAGGGCTAAAGTTCAAGACATAAAAGCAGTGTGTACTGCATCTTTAGAAAACAATGCAACTTGCCACTTTTATCTTTACTCATATTTTTATTGTCATTCAACAATTTTCTTACTTACTATGAATTGATAACCTGATTAATATTTGCTGGGCCAAATATTAATTAAAAAGGCTAAAGTTCAAGACATAGATGCAGTGTGTTAGGAAACAATGCAACTTGCCACTTTTATCCTGACTCATATTTTTATTGTCATTCAGAGGTTTAAAAAAACCACAACCAAAGACATCATTTCAGAGGTTACACCAGATGTAATTTGTAATATGTATTCAAGCTTGATCAGATATCAGGAGGAATGAACTGTCATTGTCAAGATGATCTGCCAGTTGATTATAGATAACATGTGAAGGTCAAGATAATCTGTCACTTGATTATACATGAGATGTCGAATATGGCCCCTTTGAATTTCCGTGGTAGCCATATACGAGAGTCTGCACATTTCACGGACATGACACACATGTACATGTAGTTATGAGGAAACACAGGCCCACTACATGTTTGACCTCATCCTCTTAATTTATTATATATCACTAACTCACACGTCAGTCACCTCCACGACAACAAGAGTTATGCCTCGATTCATAGGTGTTCACCAACCTTTCAAACCCAAAAATCCATACTGGAACAAGGCCGGTAAGACTGATCTACAGAAGAAGTATTTCAAGAAGATGAAAAAGGCGGTAAAAGCGCGACATCAGGCTCGTGGATCTACCTCTCAAACCAACAACCAACGACACGGCGATTACGATGAGGATAATGAGGCAGTTGACCTTTTGAATGACATGAATCATGATCATGAGGACGGACATCACAATGCTATTCCGGACTTTATTAATGACATTCATGAAGCTCTACTTGAAACTGAAAGACAGGAACGCTATCTCATACTTCAACAGGCTTTGCAAGAAATGTTTGTCGCTTATCTGGAATGTGGCATGAAGACAAGCCAATGGGGAAATCCGGGCACTTGGGACTTTGATCACAAGGCTCCATGTAATTGTCTGCCATCTTATTGGCGAGAAAGAGATGTGGATCTCGTTGACATATTAAGTGAGTGTCCAACTTGTAAGTTTTCTATATCATTGTACTTATCACTCGGATTCCATTTGTGGACAGGCCGCCGTAAGGTTCGAATACGATTTTGTTCATGTCAGCGAAGCGATCAAACCCGACTTATCCTGATGGGATACATTGGAGGCTCGCCCAAATATCCACAGACCGCCTTCTCCGTCAGGCTTCTTCGATTCTTCCATATTCTCTGGAAGTTCTGTACTATCCGAATAGACCCTTTTGCTCGAGCACTGGATGGTTTCCTGGACGCGTTCAATCCCTTGATTCTTACCAAAAATCAGCAGGTCAGTTGGCTAGCAGTGTGCTCAGACCCGCTTTATCCAAAGTGAAGACCAAACCAAAAAAACTAACCTATTGTTACTCACTATAGCCTAGACGATGGCACACACCGCTGTCATGGGCAGTGGATGCCTATCGACTTATGTTGGCGATGACCGAAGCAGCAATTGATGAAGAACTGCACCTGACTCCTCTTGGCAAAGTGGCCGAGAACTGTCCTCGATGCTTTGGCCCACCTTTGCCAATTGAATCGGTCCCTTCAGAACCAGATATCGTTGTATGCATGGATGGGAATTTCCAGCATCGACGTCACATCGCTGCGGGAACCAAAGCAGCGAAAGTGCCTACCAACATGCCACCGCTGTTTATTCCGGACGAGCAAGTTAAACGGATGGAGGCGCGGCTGAATGGGCAGCCTGAGGATGACTTTGTAAGATGTCATGTGACCTTCAACCATGTCTATTTCTACCGCCACCAGTTCAAGGTTTTTTTTTGCATTGATCCAGCAAGCTTGCGCAGCTCAACATACAGCGGCAAATGATACTCGAGGGAAAGGCCATTGGGCTGGTTGCGACGAGACGGGCCTCATGGTGATGGTGTGCCGTCACGACCACTCTCTTCGCTTTGCTAACATAGTGCAAAGCGGTGAAAAGTGAGTAATTTCCTTGTGTCCTTATCTCCAAATATTCACCACTGAACATGATATTGTTCAGGCTACACTATAGCTACAGTTTGATATCATGGATACTCGAAATGACCCAAAACCATGGACTCTCTATAGGATTTTTGTACGACATTGGTTGCACAATGCTTGTTGGAATTGAAAACGTAAGGTTTTGTGGTCCAGAAACCCAGCTCCATGGAACTAATGACTGGCTATCAGCGTGGAATGTTTGCAGAAGCACGGGCTCACGGACGGCTCAAATTTGGCACCAGCGTCTTCCACGCGTATGTCCATCGGTGGTCTTGCCAGCTACGCTGGAATCCCCGGCTTAATCTAGGGTGGGGCCTGTCTGATGGTGAAGGCAGTGAGAGGGTATGGTCGGGACTGGACCCACTGATACCTCCACTGAGGTACGCCACCCCACAACATCGGGTCAACGCGATTGACATGCGATCTGCTCATGTCAATTCACGTCTGCGTCATGAAGCGGGTAGGTGATTATTACTCACCTAGCCTTCCGAACCATTCACATACTGATGATATACTTGACAGTATATCATCTTAAAAGAAAGAAAATCGAGGCGCAGGAGCGCCTAGAAGAGGCTTCCAAGACACTTACAACGCTGTCAACCCCCGGCGAAGGCTTTCCTGGACGCGATGCGGCCTACTTCGAGGGTAAGTGGATGGCTCAACGAGCAAGACAGCTCGATGTAATCACTGAGACGCAGAAAGAGAAAAGAGAGAAAATAGCTCTCTTACTCGGTCTGGAGGAAGGCCTGCATACCGCTCTGTAAGTCACAAGGCCAAGTATGATATCAACCCGTAGTAGACTACTTCTGACCTTTCATTTCAACTGGATGAAGTGCTCGACTTAAGTTAATGCAAGCAACCGATCGAAGGGCAAGGACACAAGCTGAACGAAATGCGCTGCTGGCCCTTCCTGGAACAGTTGCAGATTTTGAAGAGCGTATTGATGCTGTGGCAAACAAACTCGGGGGTGCTGAATTCCGAAACCTGTTAGGTGCAAAAGGTAGGTCTCCATATACCGGAATGAGATTCAGATTGAGATGATTACAACATGCTGACATGTGGGACTTATATTCAGCTACTCAAAAAACGGCACTTGTGGCCTTGTCAGTCGCGCGGGGAAGCTTGTATGAAGCCAAAGTTGGGGTCATTGAATCGAGGCTACGTCGGCATCGCAGCTCAGGTGTGAATCAAATGTATGTGTTCATCCAGTCCCATCCTAACAGAAATTACATGTCTCCCACCAGGCACGAGAGTACAGCAGCAGCACGCACGCCAATGTAGAGACAAATTAAGAGATCTACGAACAAAGTATAACACTTATGAGCGACGGGTTCATAAATATCACACAGCTTACCCAAGAAGTGCGCGTGTGGAACTGCCAGACTTTGAAACCATAGAATCCATGGATACCGATGATCCCTTCTGGGACCGGGGCGAAGATGAAATACACGAGGGTGACCACGCGGAAGGTGAACGAATTCGACAAGGCATTCAAGCCTTCTTGGCTCAAAGGTCAGCCAAAGAAGAGCTGCGCCGTATTGCACGGGAAGTTCGCCAAATGATGGCTTGGTCCATTGAGTATTACGGTAAAATTATTAACCTGAAGGATAGTATTGACCAAGGTAAGAGGTTTGTCGCTTACGTCTTTGCAGGTCAAGTTGTTCAATTTATTTACAACTTGTTTTCAGAGCTAGGTGCAGCAGAGAAGACTCAAAAGTTAGCACTTTACACAATTGTGGCACGTCGGGCTTGTAAATTGTGGAAGAATTGGCGAGATATCAGTTTGCAGCTTAGTGAGACTCGTTCCGAGTTGCCTGGCTGTGACCCACTGGACAGAACTTTAGAAGAGGGTTGGACGAAGGTTGTTGATTGGGTAAACATCGAATGGGGCCATTTGACATCAGTACTGATTGCGGAGGAGCCAGATTTTTATGAGCAACAGGAGGAGCGGGTTTATGAACAATTGTATGACATGAATGGGGATGAGATACTGTGGGAGTAGGTGATAGAGTACTTGATGAGTTTTTTTTGGACTTTTGTTGGTTTGCATTTATTTCCGTAACTTTTTCGTTCTTTTGTTTTCTTCGTTTCCGTAACTTTTTCAATCTTTTGTTTTCTTTTAATGTTGTTAACTAGGAATCATATACTTGAAATATAACTCCTAGTCTTGATATAAACAGTACTCAATCACAATCGGGGTCAATCATTATTTTTTATCAGATTTGACTGAAGTTGAATGGACTTGGGCAAATGGATCAAATACCTGGTCATTCATTCAAATATACAAAATTCTTTTCAGTACGTCGAATAAATAAATCAACACACATGTGTATTATTATACAAGCACGCTAATTGGAATCAGAATCGGATGTGGAATCAAGATATATGGGATTATGATTCCCATACAACCACAGGGATTCAGCTACTAGGATGGGGCGGATACATTGATTAAACACACAGAAATGAGGTTTGTACTTATTTCCCCAGGCTAGTGCCTGTGGTTGAGCTAGTTGGTACCATTCTTGCCATGGCTTAGGAATGGGAAGGGACGGTGAAGTAATAAGACAGAGTGACAGAAAGTGTAAAGCTTTTTGATCGTAACATAGAAAAATAGGAGGGTTATCATTTACAGGAATGTCCAGGGGCAATGCTGAGAATGTCTGATTACCTGGACCGTAGACACAGAACAGCCGCTGGTAGGTGGTTGCAATGAGGTAGAGCATCTGAGCCGAATTGAGCCAGAGTGAAGGGGTGTCCAAGACTTCTTGCCGATGAGTTCTAATGACCGATATGTGCTCAGCAATTCCACCATCACCTCTTTTGCGTGCATGGAAGTGAGTTTCATAGAAATCGGGTTTTGACTGTAGCTCAGCAATGAGATCTTCTCGCACTGAATTCCAGTCATCTTCGGATCTCCCCAGACTGATAGCAATGGCGCGATAACCACAATGACCATCGGCTCGTGGGTTGGAGACAGAAGAAACATGGTCACAAAGCCAGGGTGGGACGCAAGGGTCCTGTAAAATTGTTGTTTCATATCAACTATACTTTCAAGACTAAATATGATGTTTAAATATCAACGTACACACTTTTTTGGTGACACAGGTGCGGGCAGACCTGCGAGCGCCAGAGATCGAAGTTGTATCCGTCTTGTTGTGCCTAGTCGACCTACGGGGATTTGTGGTCCCTTGACCTGGAAGCGGAAGTTTATGCTTCTTTTCCTAGACAGACAATTCGACATGGTCAGTTCCAGGCTGAAATAACAATATGACGTAAGGATCAACTTACCGTTGTGATTACACACTCCGTGTTAGGCATTAGCGTGTCGTCATCCTGGAGAGGGAGACGTATGGTGGATGGTAGCAAAGAGTCCAATTGAAAGCTTTCATCGCCTTCTTCATCATCAGCTATAGGTGATAGCGCTATAGGCGATATCTGTTGGGTGTGTTTGGTGTTGTTGAGGTACATATTGGTGTTAGAGAGCGATCACCATCAGTAGCAATCTATGTGGTATCTGTTGATGGGGGTGACGAAAACAAATGACTCACCACATGTTCTTTGTTTGCGAATTGATTGATGGGGGGTAGGGTAGGTGAAGGCTGTTGGACAGAATCGGGGTTCAGTAAGTACATACTAAACTAAGGTGAGTTTTATAGACTGTTTCATTCACCAAACATTCACTGTCAGGCGCAGGCTCCGATTCGTAATCCACCAAGGGATCAAGACCAGGTGAGTGGTGAATAGTGGCTTCAACGGCTTGTGGTTCATGTGTAGGATGAGGAGAGGCAACAGGTGCGGATTCCGAAGTAGAATCGAGAGATGGATCCAGGATTGGTGGTGAGTGTGTCCGATTGGGTTTTTTGACGCTTTTGCGTTTCTTCTTGAGGGGCAAAGGTAGGTCTTGGTCTGTGTGCTGGGTGTGGGTGTTTGAAAGTGGGTAAGTGAGGGATCGATTGGAGACATTATACTGAACTGGTTCAGTATAATGTGCTGGATGAGAAGTTGAAACCGGCGAGGTATCCAAATGGTGAACATGAGTTGAAGTAAGACGTGGAGATGGAGGCAGAGGAGGTTTTTCGATTCGTGATGTGAGGTTGGCGAGGTCGGCTGATACGTGTGTTAGGTATTGACCGCCAATGAGGGGGTCATTTGTAGTTTTTGCGTCTGAAGATTGAATGTGCAAGGGTCCGAGGCTTTGATACTTCGCGAGAACTGCTTCAATCTCTGCAAAGGCATCGTTGCGACAATTGTTGGAAAGCTGAGATAACTGGTTGGATATCTGAAGGAATATAGGGAGGTACAACTTGTTACTGGATGATCGATTCGTAATGAAGGGAAGAAACTAACCAGAGCAGAGCGTTGTTTGATGACTGTCAACGTCTCAACAGATGAATCCGTCATAGGCTATGAAGATGTGTAGGAGAGTCAGAAACAAAGTGTAGATCATTCTTGGTAAGGATGAAGATGATCGTACTTACTGTAGATCCAATGGGTTCATGGTTATGAACGGGATTTTTGATCTTGATGATCCAGCTCCCAACTGGAGGAAGTGATTTTGAGGTATTTTCGTTGGAGACTAGTGCTTGAAGGTGACTCGGAACGTTAGGGGCAAGGACTTGGGATGTTGTGAAGGCAAATGGGCAGTCGGTTTTGCGAGAACTGGAAGTGTTACTTGGTTTGACTCCTGATCGTTGACACTCGTACCGGATGCTGATGATTTCTGATGATTTTTTTTCTGAGGATCGTATGGTGATCTTGTATCCATTGGCAGCAGCATGGTCTTTGAGCATCGTTTGCATTGCGGTGAGGGAGGGTGCGATAAAGTCATGGGGTGGTGGCTGGAGGGTGGTTTTGCTGTTGGAGGTATGCATGTTAGATAAGTGCTCAGTTGGTTCGTGAAGGGGGATACTGCCCAGTTCTGGCAATGAAGCAACGGTCAATACATAAAGGTTAAGGGTGGTGGGGTATTGGTATGACATGTGCAAAACTAATGTGTGTCGAGTAACTTCCTAGGGTGGAAAGTATGGTGAGGGGGTAATGATAAGTTGGTGCGGTTTGTATGAGGTGGTGAGGTATGGGTGTATATATTCACAGATGGGTAGGTTCTGGATAAGGCGGGTATGAAGGTTCTTGTAGGGTACAATGGTTGAAGGGGTGGTGGGGTTTGGATAAAGGGCTGGTATGTTTTGGCTGACAGGGTACAGAGGTTTTCGAGGGGGTGTGATATTTCCTTTGGGTGGTGGAAATTGTGTGGGGTGGTGGGTTTTGAAATCAAGGGTGGTGGATAATCTGTAGGGTGGTGATGAGTGTTGTGTAGGTTCTCGAGGTGGGTGTAGGTCTCCTTAAGGGAAAGTTGGACTTAGGAAAATTTGGAGGTCACCAGGATCCTTCTTAAGATGATCAATCATCTTGGCAGGGGGAGTCGAACACCATTGGGTCATACAGACGTCTGTATGGCCCAATGGTATAGGGTACAAACATAACTGTACAGGTGACTGCACTCGTGTGTCTACGTAAACACAATTATTGAAATCCAGAACCATCAAGAACCACCATTGGTCCATCGCTACCGGTATTTGCCGGTACGCTTTGGCCCAATCGAACACCCCTAATACCACTTTGCCTTCGTGAGTTGTTATAAACCAGGCCACCGTTCGGAAATCATCCCAGGTTGTCTCGAAGTCGTCTTTATCGACTCTGAAGTTTACTGACTCGATTTCCGGGTCGTTTTTTGGATAAGATAGGTTACTAATTGGCCTAAATGAGCCATCGCCGTTTACGACCGCCCCTAGAGGGTTTGTTCTGAAGAATCCGATTTTCTCATACGCTTCCTCCTTGGTCCACGGACCGAACATTCTCCCTTTTTCTACCTCCATCCTGAAATTTTCTTCTATATTTTCTTTCGCTCGTATTGCTGATTTATGATTTTCCGGACAGAAGAACTTTACCCCCCGAACTGTTGCATTTCGTATGCCTTGGTCGAAACCTTTTTCGAAACCACGTATAATGTGCCGGTACTTTTGTTCTAGTCCATATTTCTTCAGTTGTTCTTTCCAAACCTGTATATTCATCTCACAGGAGGGTTTTGTCGGCCATACCCGTCCTCTTGAGATATTGTCTATCACGTTACTCTCTCGCAAGTCTGGTAAGATTAACTTCTCTCGGTCTCCGGGTCTTTGTTGGTCAACTGGGTCTGAATCCCTGCTTGGTTGTATTTGGCCGGATCTCGAAGTGGTGGTCCGGTCCACAGGGTACCTGGACGTGGAAGTGGAAGCAGGTACTTCATGGGACGGGTTTTGCTCAACGTTTGGCTTTGGTTCATTTTGATCTTTAAGATCGGGAAACGGGGAGCTTATTTTGGCAAGGCAAATACATTTAAAAAATGTTAGTTGTCAACTTCTCTCTTTTGGCACTTATCCACGAATTCATTGCACGATTGATACACAACATTACGCCACTTGGATTTGTAGGCTCACGCTTTCCTTCCTTTTACAGGATTTCCATTCTTGTCTCTGCGATCAGGGCTTCTGCTTTTATCTCGTTGACCAGCATACCTGTCTGAGCTATAACGGTCGTCTCTCCTCCAATGGTTACGACTCCTTCCATCGTCATTCTTTCCTTTATAACCTCCTCCACTTTTCCCCTTTCCATTTCCTTTATACAAACTGGTATAGGAGTGTCGATTTTCTGGCTGGGTTGTCGTTGAAGTTGCGTTTGTCATACTCGACTTCGACTTATTTGTTAGGGGGCAGATGTTGGCCTTAGGTTTTCCAGGTGCATATGGGTTTGTCCTATAGTGCCTTTCATTAAAGCTTTCTGCAGTAGTCTTCGCTTCTGCTAATAATGTCTCTTGAAGTTCGGCGTAGTTACCGATCGACTTGTCGACAGTCTCACGCATCACGCCCTGTCTCACTAACCGACAATACCTTAATGCTACCATCCAGCCGAAGTCCTTCCGTAATTTTTTGACGACAGCAATGTGACCTTCGAATTTCTCTGCGACCGGTTTCCATCCGCAAGCAATCAGATGGCCACAAAACAATTCCATACAATCCCCCCATACCTCAAAATCAATCGTGAGTTCCTCTACGGGTGCCTCTCCTCCGTAGATCCGGGCTTCACCTGACTCTTTCTTATCTGATTTTGTTGTTCTCGTGGACCACGCTTTTTGGTCTTTTACAAGCCATTCTTCATCGAATACCGTTAATTGAATATAAGATGTAAGTCCTTTCAAGATAATTGTTAAACCTGGTGAAAGCGGTGCCAATGATTCCTTCATTTGTGCATTTCCACCTTTCAGTATGCGACCATTATGAACTATGTCACCATTCGCCATTTCCAAGGTTCCTCTCTTTGAGCTCATAATCGCATTTGCTTTGTCTGACTCTTCCTTTGAGGATGCTCCTTCGAACCAAGCTGACTTATTCTCCTCTGTTTCAACTCGTATGGCAGGTTGATCCGCTTTGGTCGTCGGTTGGGTTTCAGGTAATAACAAGACGTTGTTCACAGCTGGCGGGACCACCTCCCGTATGAACGCTACCGACGTTTCACCTGACGTTTTCGAATCCGTTTCTTCTTCATCTAGAACGTAATCTTGTCTTTCTCGAGGTTTGTCTTTCTCTTTCTCGAGCAAGTCTAACAGAACTCCGGCTGCTGCATCGTCTCCTCGAGCGTACGCTTCCTGGATCAAAGCGCCTAAAGTGATCCTCCGCGACCCTACGATAATCCAATTGAACGACAATTTCCACTGAATCAGTATTTCGCTTTTTCTCGTACTGCTCGTAATTTTCATTTAGCCGGGCCATCCATCACTTGTTTCTGGGACACGTTTCTTGGGACACGGCCCTGTTATCCACTTTTTTGACTCCTACTGTAAGCCGGGTCTGGCTGGGTTACTATTATGGGCCGCACCAGGCAATTTGGACACCTACTGTAAGCCGGGCCTGGCTGGGCACCTATTCTGAGCCGGGCCAGGCTGTGTCTCCTTTCCAATTCGAAATTCCAAATCCAATCCCTCGTTTCCTAATTCAGAACAAGGAAGAGAAACAACTGCAGAAGTAATTTTCTCCTACTTTCCACACTTTGCCTGATATGTTGGCTTTTTTGTTAAATTTATATGTGGTTGATTTCTTTGGATGTTTGGAATTGGTCGATAGAAAAACCGAACCAGAATATAGGACATTTGTTGAAATTTTCTTGAAGATCTATGGAATAAAGAAAGGAAAAGGGTAGAATCGAAGAGAAAAGGGGAATAGAAAGGGAGAGGAAAGAAGTTCTTGGAAAACAGATTTGTAATTCTAACTCTGCTCACCTTGTAAGTTTTGGCCTTCTAACTCACTTCTTTGGCTCTCCTCCTCCTCCTCTCCTTCCTTTTCCTCTATCCCTCCCCATTCTTCATCTTCTCCTAAACCTTGATTTCCTTCCGTTCGATTCTCCCGGTGTCCTAATTCTTGATTTTCCTTTTCTCGTCTTTCCTCCATAGCTCTTCTCAAACCTCTAGGTCTCCTTCCCCGCAGACTTCTGTTGTTTGAAGGAGTTTGCATCGATGTACGACTTCCTCCTCGAGTCCGACGTCTAGCCGCGTTGGTTCCACGCTTCGGCGTTAACAGACGGTTTCCGGGTCTTATGCCCGTAGTCGCAGCCGCCGCTCTGGTTAACCTCCGATTCAAGTTCTCTTCAGTTTGATTTATCTGATTCTGAAATGACATGTTGTTACTTTTTCTGTATCTTCTTAGCTTCTTATAACTTGACTTCTTCTTTTGACTTTTGAAATTTGTTGGTTTCCTTTGTAATTATTTAAAAAAGTTTTTTCACTTCGCTTTAAAAAGAAGATCGATAAAGATGAGCAGTGATACCAGATATCTTCAAACTCGGGCTTTGAAACTATAACGCAGGTTAAGTGAGTCGAGTTGAGGCAAAAGAGATTTGTATTTTCCTTGCACGACTCCGGTACCTCGCGTGACATGTAATCTAGTATGTCACGTACTGGTTTCACTGCTCGTGGACTCCTCCACCAAAACGTACCTTTTTTGGTGTGTCTAATCATAACACAGTAATTGTCGTACGACGTTTATTTCACGAAACAAAGACATCAAAGTGACGGATATCCATCTGTCAAAGGGAGAAACGACGACGATTTGTAACCTCGCTACAACTAAATCAACACATCGGTCGATACATGGTTCAACAAACCGTCGACGGAACAAATCAAGAAACATTCGGCCACATTCGGCATACCAATCAAATTCTTGGGTGGAAGTTGAAGGTTCGTTCAAGGAAGAGGAAAATATGTATATGCTCAATTCTGATGATTGCGCTTTGAGGCTTACTTTGCCTTCCCGCCGCCTCCGTACTTCGGGCCATTCACATCTCCTCTACGATCTTCCCGTCGTTCATCTTGACGCCACGAACCACTACCTTCACCTCTTTGATTAGAGTATCGAACACCGTCTCTTCCGCCACCACTACGATCAAATTCGCGTCCTCCATTACCACCATTGTATCTTCCTCCGTTACCACGACCTCGCACTTGACGACCTTCACCTCTTCTATCTTCCCAACTTTGATAACCTGAACCGTAGCCACCACTTCCTGATCCTTCGAACAATGACTGCTGGTTTGAGTGTAACCAAGATCTGGCATTAGGTTTACCATAGTGAGTCGCGTGATGACCATTAGCATTGGAGGCCGTGTACTGCTTCTGAATTCCAAATGGGTTGTAATCCCCAGTTATTGGATTAATGTTGGCCTTAGGTTGACCGTCTGAGTAAGGGTTGATGTCCTGAAACCGAGGTTGGAAGTCACCTAAACGTTCAGTTTCATTCCTGGCTTCACGTTCCTTAGTCTCGTCTCGAACCGCTGGATTAGCTAATTTACCGTCTGCGTTTTTGAAGGTCATCACACTGCATCTAATAGCTTGATCATATCTAAATGCCATAATCCAAGACACCTTTTCTCTTTTGATAGCCAGGACATTCTCTCTATGAGTCACAAACCGATCCGCTAAATCTCCATGGCCATAATAGCGAATATAGGAAATGAACAAGTCGAAGGCGGAGATCCATTCTCCAAAACTCATCTTCCATTCATCAGGCATAGGTAAGCCACTATAACGATCATCATCGCTGTCTTTCTTCTTTGTAATTCTTTGAGATTGTCGAACTAAGGCCAGCTTTAACCATTGCGTGTTAAAAATTGATAGGGGGATGTATCCTTCAAAGGGCTTCATCTTCGAGTCGAAGTATGGTAATAGTGCGACTAACCCATCGGCCTCGATTCCAGAATCACTAACTTGTACCTTCTTCTTCTCAGGTACAGCTGGATCGTCATCGTCTTTCGTAAGATCAACTTGTTTGGGGGCTTTCTTCGTCACCACCTTCTCTTTAGGTGCACCCGACACCGTGGCCGACGGTTGTACCGAGTTTGTAGATGCGGCGGTATTCTGAGTCGCAGTGGGGCCAAGGTCTCGCGATGCAGGAGCAGACGACGTTGGCTTATTGACCACTACAAGTCCCCTCGCCGTTAACCACGATTGGAGTCCCCGAGGAGGACTTTCGCCTACTTCCGTAACTGTGTTTCTGCGGGTAGGGGAGCGTACTTGAACCGAAAGGAAGAGAAGATACAATAGTCTTAGATGAACATCCTGAATGACTCTCGTAATCGAGGCTTCACTTCTAAGTGGCATCACCAAGGGTGGGTTGTATCTTTCTCGCTTCGCTCTATGCGGCATCACTTCACGTGGTAATTGAAATCATTGTAGCTTACAGTTTGGTACATTGTCCACATTATCCCTCGACAGCAAACCATTGGAATGTATCACGGAAGTATTCGAGACTCCAGGTGTAACGTCTGAGTTGGACTGGGCTCTGCCCTGGCCTTCTGTTGCTTGTGCGTTTGAAGAGGTTTGATTTTCTTCACCAGGTACCGTCAAAGTGACAACAGGGGTAACTGATTTTTGACCAACATTACGGCTCGATGCAGTGAGAGATCCACGACCACGACCACGACCTTGACCCCTAAGGTTCGCAACCGTCCCACGAAGATTGGCAACAACAGGAGCTGGAACTACCACATCCGAATCAGGTGGAGGGACTGATCCTCCTCTCAGTCGGTTACTGGTTCTTCTCATTATCTCGTTGAAGTTCGCTATATTTGTTTCTTTTTGGTTGGAGTTAGACATTTGTCAAATTTGTTCTTGGGTATAGTAATCGATGGTGCAGAGTAATTTTCTAAGGTGACCTTCCGATTCGAAAAAGAGAACTTCAAGCTAGAGAGCTTGATCTGTGAGAAATGAGAAGAGAGAATTTCCTGATATGAGCGTTGGATTGCGAATATGGGGAATTGACGCGTGGGAAAAATTTTCAAGGTTGAGAATTTTTCCGTTGACCTGAAATGGTCAACCGAGCGTCTGGGATGTATCTTCACTATAAAGATACTCCCTGTAATTCACCCATAGTCCGATCCCGCTCGTATCGTGGAAATAGGTGGTACCGTCGTGCCTTTGGGTACCGCCCGCCATTCTCAACTGCAGCAATTTTCTGTTCTAATGAATGTAGTGGAATTACTTCAAGATTGATTGAGAGAACTGTTGGCATCTACCAATTGCTGAAGCAAAGGTTTATCCCAAGTGAAGGATTAGGAAAGGCTGTGGTAGCTTACTTAACTAAGAGTCCCACTCAGACAAGCAAGTAGTCAGGAGACACCACCAACATATTTACCCTGGATTTTTCAATCCAAGGTATCATCGGATTCCAAACCTCAGACAGAAGTTGTGCAAGGTTTTGATCCAAAGCAATTCTCAGCGCAGAAGATTACCTCAGACAAAAACCTTGGAAAAGGTCTGCTTGAAGATTTACCTCGGATGATGCCTCAGATTCCGCAACCCAAGGCATCTATGTTGGCAGTGAGAGGGACTTATGGCTCACACATGAAATTTGGTGTGTGAGCCATTTTTTTGGCTGGGGACTTTTTCAGCCCTTGATTGCTCTGTCCCCTGCAAATAAATATCCTCTGGAACCAAGAAAGGCCTTATGTGCCTGCTCAACCTACACATATTGGGTCTTTTGAATTTATTTCTGGGGTTTCAGAAAGTGCTAGAAACAAGACTTGAAAAAATTGGGTTGTGTGTGACAATCCAGCTTGCCTGGGCCTGGTGTGAGGTTTGGCACATTGGACAGCTTTCTCAGGAATTGTGGTGTTTTTTCCAAACTCTAACCGCTCATTACTCTGCAATAAATGAGTCAGATAAGGAGTGAGATACATTCAGGTGTGTAGAATCAGTGGGCACACAAGACCTTTCTTGGGTCCAGGACATATTTATTTGTAGGTGACAGAGCTATTGAGGGTTGAAGAAGTCCCCAGCCAAACAAAATTGGCTCACACACACCAAATTTCATTGCCACTGGTGGCCAAAGGCACAACGTCATCTGTGAGGTCCATTGGGACAGACGACGCGGTGTATGAGCCAAAACACAGGGCCGGGAAATACCCGGGCCCACCAAAGAGAGAGATAATACAAATCGTGAAAATTTTCATTTTCACAATTCTGTATACCTCTCAACGCTCATACACCTCAGCTAGAATTTACGATTCTTGAAGTTCTAAGACTTCCAAAAAAAGAAATAACAAAGTTTTCATTTTCAAACAAAGAAGACATGGATGGCCAAGATCAAGGATCAACACAAGCATTCAACAAAGACGTGAATAATATTTTAGTTCAACATGAAAAAGAGAAAGGAAAACTTGAAGAAGGAAGTCAATGTGGCAGAGGAACAAGCAGAGCAACTAGAGGAAGAGGTAGAGGAAGTAGAAGAGGAAGAGGAGGAACGGCAACAACTAGGAAAACAAGAAGTATAACAAAAGGAAAAATCAGAGAACCGAGAGAAGAACTAGAAAAGGAAGGAAACGAAGAAGGAAGTGAATTGTCAGATATTGCGAGCGTGGGAAGGATGGAGGAGAAGGAAGAAGAAGGAGATGTGGAAGATAAGGATATGGAAGAGAATGAGGGAGATGAAGATATCATTTCATTAGGTAAGTTCCAAAGAGTAATATCAGACACCCACTTTTTCATATATCCTCCACGCGCCCTTTCATTTCTTCATGTCCTCAAGAAAAATCATCAATCGAGAGAAAAGACTGCAACCACACGGGTGGAACGGATCTCAGAAAAATATGGCTAGATGCAAGAAAGAAAGAAAGACCTACAATAGATGTGGAAAGTTAAAAGGGCTTGAATAGAGAAACATATCTCTGGCTTGATAGGAGAAATATATCTTTGGCTTGAATAGAGCAAACGTCTCTGGCTTGAATAGGGAAATATTCCCCTGGCCTGAATATCTTGATATAAAATCAATAGATAAGATGTGGATAGAGCAAATGTGTAAAAAGATGTGTTGTGATGATAAGCCGTGTGAAGAAATAAGCCGTGTTGAAAGTGATAAAGCTACAGGA
This sequence comes from Melampsora larici-populina 98AG31, assembly GCF_000204055.1. Lineage (NCBI taxonomy): Eukaryota > Fungi > Basidiomycota > Pucciniomycetes > Pucciniales > Melampsoraceae > Melampsora > Melampsora laricis-populina. The sequence continues at coordinate 137,797 of NW_006768803.1, forward strand.
TAGCTAACGAAGACGTGTTTTTGTTGTGTGATTTGGTGGTGGCAGAAGATGAAGCAGATTTTGTTGCTGAGAACGCACATATTGATAGAGAACATGAAAGGTACCTTGCGGAGTTAACGAGACTTTATCGAAAGGGGAACACCGGCAGATACGACATTCTCGATAAAGCTTACACCAAATGATGCGAAAGAATAGGAACTGATCCGAGAGGTATCAAGATGTTAGATGCGTCAAGTGAAGAAGATGAAGATGTAGAGCCAGGTGCTGGGAAAAGGAAGGCGAAAGAGTGCGGTACCAAGGAATTGTCGAAAGTGGCTAAGAAGATGAATCACGGAAAGTGTTAACGCACCGATTGATAGACCTAGCTCCTTACTGGGATAATAGGATGAAAGCTTGCTTTGGTTACGTACCATTCACAATCTTCGTACCGGCATGGCTTCTGGCGGACAAGAATCTTATGTCGAATTGGCGAAAACAAAGTTCTTCTTGCTCAGACGTGGTGGCGTATGTAGGACTAAGAGTGCCGAGTGAATGGAGACAGAGTTTCTTGATGTGGTCAACGTTGTTCCACTTGAATGTTCAATATTGGCGGATGAAATATCAACAGGAAGAGATTGCTAGCAGGCTGGAAGAGCATTATAAAATAGTGTTAGATATAAAGGCAAAAAATCATGACGCATTTGCTCCTGCACTGAGGTATGACATCACTCACAGAACAAACGTGTTCAGTCATACGCTTGAGGATGGTTCTTTGTCGGATGTCGGAACTCGGAACGAAGACCTTGTAGAGCAAGCGATAACGGATTCGAAAGCGAACAAAGATCACCAATATTTTGATAACCCGTATATCATAGGTGGTGCAATGGAAAATGTGAATCCAGCAACGGGCAGGTTTCAAGTCGGTTGGGATATGATATCAAACGGAGACGAACAAATCACAGCAGTGACAGGTGGCCGGATGTTGTCCCATTTAGCACCAAGCGGGAGAAATCAATTGCACGCTCCGGCCGGCCAATTCTTCGGTGAAGTGAATAGTCATTATAGCAATCACCAGCAAGAGTCTGTAGAAGGAGCAGGAGGTGTGAATTTTCATCAGGGTAGTAGAGGAAGAGGAAAACGCGGCAGAGGTTTTAACAGAGGAAATGGAAGTAGAGGAGGAGGTACACGAGGTGGGGCACCCTCAGGCCCTACGACTGTAGTGAATGGGGTAATGGTACCAAAGTTCGGCCCAGGAGCCTTTGAAGCAGTTAAAGCGGCGAAGCAAGCCGGAGTAAGTGGGAATAGCGCAGGAACACAGTAAGTAGAGACATGATTATATTACTCTTCGTTTTCTGTTTTTCATGAAAGAAGATATGGGGAGTTGCAAATGTCAGCTATGAAATGAAAAAATATGCCCTTTTTTATAAGATTCCTTGTTAGATGAGATGAGCGCGCCTTGTGAGAAGCAAGAAACATTGCTGAGACACACCTGAATTTGACATTGAACGCATTCCAGATCGTCACAAGTGAGAACGTTGACAAACCCGTCGAGCGCAACGACAAAGGATCAAATTGAGAGGACAGAAGAGATCCTTGGAGAGAGGAGACAGCCAGATTTGTTGTTGAGAGAAGAGACGCAAGAAAGAAATGGTGATAAGACAGGGAAACGAGATACAGACGTCAAATGTCGGAAATTGACGAAATGGCCAGTGAGAGCAAGGTGTGAGATGGACATTAAGAGGTGGAGAGAATTGGCTAGAGAGTGTGGAGTCGAAAGAGAAGTAGGAGGAGTGATAGAAGGCTTGGTAGAAGGGTTCACACAATGAATTCCGGAGCACTATTTGGGAAAGAAGAGGTGGTGGACACCAGACAACCATAGCTCAGCCCTAGCAGTAAAGGAGAAAATAATGAGGAACTTACAGAAAGAGAAAAAGGCGGGAAGAGTATTTGGACCTTTTTCACACGAAGAGGTATATAAGAGGTGGGGTTTCTTCAGGACAAACCCAATGGGGAGTGTAGTTAACAACGACGGTTCCCTACGGATGATAAATGATTTATCTTATCCGGTAGGAGATGAGGAAATACCTTCAGTCAATTCGATGGTAGACAAACATGAATTCAACACGTCATGGGACGACTTCTATGCAGTAATTAGATACTTCAGAGAACACTTTCACGAAGTCCTATTGATGGCGATATACGACTGGGAGAAAGCTTACAGACAAGCCTGCACAAAGGAAGAAGAGTGGTGTTACCTAATGATAAAGGATTTCTACAACAGAATCTGGATGGACATAGCTGTGCCATTTGGTGGTGTAGCGGGATGTGGAACGTTCGGAAAGGTGGCGGACGCGTGGAGGTTGATAGTTCAGAGGAAATTGAAAATAGACCAAATATTCAGATGGGTCGACAATAATATGATTGTAAAAGTCAAGGGTGATAAGCTGATGATCGAGGACGTAGTGAAATTGAGTACGGAGATGGGCGTGAAGACAAATCAGGAGAAAGTCAGAGAATTTAGTGATGAGCAAAAGTATTTGGGATTTATCTTCAATGGACAGGATAAGATGGTGCAGCTGCCGGAGGAAAAATTAGCGGAAAGATTGGAAGCGGTAGAGAAGATGTTAGGGGAAGGACCTTGGGGATTGAAAGAAGCAGACTCAATTATCGGGAAGATCGCGCATCTAATGTACATAGTGCCCCATATGAAGCCGTACATGAGAGGTTTGTACGCGTGGCTCAACCCGTGGCAAAAAACAAACGCCAAACGGTTCTTGTCGAGAGCAGCGAGGTGCGATTTACAAAGTTGGAAGGAGGTGTTGAAAACATTTGAACCAAGGCGCATCATCCCTGCGGTGGAACCAGAGAGAATCGGATGGGTAGGTGATGCAAGCGGATTTGGTTTAGGAGTGGTGACAGATCTCGGTTGGGTGAGATTCAAATTGAAAGAAGGTTGGCCAACGACCGGATTGAAAGATGATGAGACACGTCGTGACATTGCATGGGCCGAAATGGCAGCGATAAGATTAGGTTTTCTGTTGTTAGAAGTCTCGACCAATATGAGAGGACGAAATTTCTGGGTCAAGACTGATAACACGACCACAGAGTCTACAATCAATAAACGAAGGTCAAAAAGTGAGCAAATGAATTTACGCCTACAGTGTGATATAACGGAAGAACGAGTCAAGTCAGGAGATAGCGAGGCAGACGGTTTATCGAGAGGCTTGGAAGAGGAAGATCAAGTCGGAGAGAGGGTGAAGATCGAATTACCAGACGATCTAAAATTGTTATTAGTGGAAGCATGATTTCAGCAAAGACGGAACAGAAAATTAAGTTATTCTTACAAAACGCAAGAGGAGAAATTAAGTGGAGAGAAAATTGTATTCAAACTCACATGTTATCAGGAGGATGGGCGGAATCGACACTTATCAATTATAATAGTGGTGTATCAAAATTATTAAAATTCACGCAAGAAAAAGAATACGACAGGAAACGATTGTTACCGATGTCATTAAATGTATTATATAAGTTTGTAGCTTGGGCAGGAAAGAAGCTAGAAGGAGACGGGAAGACAGAAAAGAACGATCAAAACATGACGATCGAGGTGGAGACATTGAAAAAGTATCTTACGGGAATAAAGTGTTGGCATTTATTTCACGATGAGGAGTATCCTAAGTATGATCCCTTGAAGCTTTCGATCTTGTTAAAATCGTCAAAGATGGCAGAGGCGGTGATCAGAGCGTCGGAAAAGGAAAGGAAAGAGCCGGTAATGTTGAAGCACCTCGTCCAGCTGCTAAAGAAACTATCAAATGGAAGTAAGAGAGATCAAGTTGCGCTGACGATAACGCTGGTAGCTTTCTGGGGAATGGCACGTTTAGGAGAGTTAGTGTCAGACAATAAGAAAAAGAAGTTGATTCAGTTCAGAGACTTACAAGTAACAGGACAAGGAAAGAAAGTCACAATCGCCTTACATAACGCAAAAACGGCACAACCAGGCCAGATACAGTATATCAAATTAAAAGAACAACAATCATATCTTGATGCTACGTCAGCGTTGTGGAGAATGGTAAGAGATAATCAGACAGTTCCGAAGGACCCCCTATTTTCCTATTTAGAAAATGGACAAAGGAGTATCATATCGAAGGCAAAGTTGATAGGGATATATAAGAGAATTTGGAAATCAAACGAAGAGGGTTCAAAGCTATCAGGTCACTCCTTTCGAGTTGGAGGGGCGACTTTCAGATGGAACAAAAAAAGGCCTTTAGAAGAAATTGTAACAATAGGAAGGTGGCAGTCGAAAGCGTATCAGCTTTATCTGAGGAAGTACAGCAAGGAGGAGAAAAGAGAAGCAAAAGAACTGTGGGAGTTATTGGCATTTGATGAAGAACAGAAGAAGTGAAACAAAAGTGAGTAGTTGGATCAGGATAATGGAATGAGACAGAGCTAAAAAATCCCTCTCCAGGTCGAGTTTAAGAGAGCAAAAGGGAGGAATCAATGGGAGAGAGGGCAAAGGGGTAAAACTAGAGATTCTTGGAAAGGGTGCTGGGGATTTATACAAGTGTTGGGGGCGTACAGTAAATATTAAGTTTAGCAGAGAATTCAATTGCAGATCCATGCAACAACATACAGTATGATCACCACGCAAACCGGAAACTTTATCTGGACTGATGTCGTAGATGGGTTTTTGACGGGCTCAGGACGCCAACCGTCCAGAGATCGGGAGGTAGAAAACCCCCTCTCGGACAGGCAGTCCCCGGGCTTACGCCCCCCCCACACCAGGTCAGAGCCTGATTAAGGCAAAGACCTAAATAAAGACTGTTCGTCTTAGGAAGGAAGGTTGACAAAAAAGATTACCCAACAAAACAAAAAGAGAAATACAGAAGAATAAGAACCATGAGTGCTAATAAAGCAAACAAACAAATTGATGAGAACAACACTTAAGCGAGAGTGAGAGCATCAATCACATATGAGTAAACTAAAAGCTGAACAAGGAGAAGTCAGAAGATGGACGTATAAGCCACAAGTCCCTCTCTTGATTGCTTTCTTGTCCAAGAGAGACTTAGTTAAGTTAGTGGTGGCAGGTATATTCAGAAGAAAAATGTAGCTAGTGTGTAGTCACTGTTCACTTTATCTTACAAGTATTGTCAGGGTGGCACTTACTCTAGTAGTTAAATAGTTAATATTTAACTGAGGAACCTGACAAAGAATCCTATTGGATACGTAGGATGAATAATATCTATTATAAAGGTAGGAATTTCCTTTATATCAGTAACTTGTTTCGAAAGGGTACTAACCACGGTATACGTAAATATAAACGTGACAGAAAGTTCCACGGCCCACTGTTGGTTAACAGACGGAACTGGTCAGGTTCCGAGCCGAGGATATTTTCTCGAAGACGGGATCAACGAGTAGCCTGGGTTTTGAAGCCTCAGGGATCTTATCAACTTTACGTTGTAAGAACAATGGCACTTGACCAAGATGGAGTTTTACTGTCTCGAAACAGGGACAGTAAAAGAAAAGAGGAAAAAGGAATAGGTAGTGAACCTGGTCTTTTACTTACAGTTTAGGTAAGATCAAATGACTCTTTATACTTTGCGTTCGTAGTAACTGGGCTTTTGTAGTGAGTGGAGATATACTTTTAGGAAGTATAACTGGACTGCGAAAAAGCTTATAGTTGCTTCTGGTTGTCGTAGATGAGTGTCCCCTTTTCGAACTCGGGAGACCATCTCTCTTTATATGCTTTTTCAAGGTGGCTGGCTGACTTGTGGTTCTCAGTCATTGTTATTGATAGTTCCCAAAGGGGAGACTCTTCTGGCTAACTCGTGGTTTGGCCGGATTGGGAACTCAGTGAATCCTTGCTTGGTCAACTCGTGGTTGAGCTCAAACCTGAAATGCTAGATTCATTTCGTTTTGTCCTTCGGGTTGCGTTACTGTGTTCTGATCCTCAAGCCGGCCTCGTATGGTGTCTTCTTAGTGGGTTCTTTTTAGTTTTACCTCTAGGAATGTTAGTCTTGGTTTCTCAGGATTGTTCCTCTTGGAACTAGACACGAGGTGTCTTGTGGGGATTTTTGTTGTTACCTTTGACTTAGGTACTCATAGTTTTGTTTTCAAGTATTTGTTGTCTTTGAAACTAGACACACGATGTAGTATGATGAAAGGAGAAATATATATATTTTAATTTTATTTATTTATTAGTTTTTATTTAAGTTGTAGTCTCTTTGGCTTCAGCTAGCCTGAGCTCGGAGGCTGACATTCCCCAACCACAAGGAGACGTACCCTGAACCGTGGCTCTATGGTTCAGAGGGATCTCTTCTCTGCTCTGAATTTTCTTAACAATGCTGTCGAATTTGGGATATCCTTAACTTCTAACCATTTATCTTCGTCTGCGTTACCGCCCTTGATTCTTGCGAGGTAGAGACGTGTCTCTTTGCCTTGGATGCGCACCATCTTTTCATTGATAATCTTTTTAATAGCCCCGATTGGCTCGTCGTGCACTGGTAGGTCTTCTTCTGGCGGGATCTGCCTATTAGGGAATTCTGCTGCGTCTGATTTCTCGTATTTTTTGAGCAGGGAGACTGGGAAGACCGGGTGTTTCCTGGCAATGCTTCCTGTTAGTATAACTTCCACCGCATTCTTGCCGTGGAGAGCTTTAACGATGTATGGACCTACAAATGCATCGATCATTTTCCTGGGACCTTTCAAGTTGGTGAAATTGATTGTCGATATGAGAACTAGGTCTCCTACTTGAAATTCTGGCTCTCTGTGTGATTTGTCCCACCGTTGTTTGTTTTATTCTGCAGCGGCTCTTATGCATTCCATTGCGCGTTTTCTTGCCTTGCTAAGCATATTGTTAAAGCTCACCGCCGTTGGGTGGAAGGTTGAATCTCCCCTCTGGATCGAAGTTCTCGGAGTTCTGACGTTATAGCCCCTTTCCACTTCGAAAGGTGTTTTACCTGTGGTGCTATGAACACTTGAATTGTAAGCAATCTCTAAAGCGGGTAATAAGCTTTTCCAATCGTGGGTATACCCGTCCTTGTCTTTGAATTCCAGGCCATACGCGCAATATCTTCTGATGAGTTCAGATATATTACCAATTGCTCGTTCTGCTAACCCATCCGTTTGTGGGTGATATGTGGTAGACATGGCCAGGGAGGTTCCGCACAGTTTATGCAGGCTTCGCCAGAATTCTGACGTAAACTTGGGGTCTCTGTCGCTGATAATTACCCTCGGAAGTCCTGAGTCGGTTATGATCCTTTCCCAAAATAGTAATGCTATGTCCATAGCTGTTGCGTCCTTGTGGCACGGCAGGAATCTACATCTCTTCAAGAACCTGTCGACGACTACTAACACGCAATCTACATTATCGTGGCCTCCCGGAGGTAACCCGGTCACAAAGTCCATGTTTATTGTATCCCAGGGGATTTCGGGTTCTTCAATTTTTTGCATCAAACCAAATCGTTTTCCTGTTGCTTTATTCGCTTTTTGGCACCTGTCACATGTACTGGTGTAATCTTCTGTCGTTGTGCGCCATTGTGGCCACCATGCCGTCTGCTTAACTCGGTCCAGTGTCCTGTCCAATGATAGGTGACCTGACATTGGGTCGTCGTGACATATTTTAAGAATACTCGTTTTCATTTCGGCTGTTGTGATAACCATCACACATGCGTGTTTTTCTCAGTGGTAGAGGATCCCACTGAGGAGCGTGAATCTTCCTTCGTCAAAGGATTTTTTCCACAGTCCCTCTAAGGTGGATGAGAGGTTCAGCGCTTTGCAGTCTTGTTTGAGTAACTCTAGTAATTTAACTGTGTTAGGTTCTGATAAGTAATCCTCTTTTATCTGCTTGAAAAATTCCTCGGACATATCCGATATGCTAATACCCATGATTGGAAGGTCCCGGTTACTATCTTCTGGATCCCATGCTGGGTTATCGCTATTATTAGCTAATGCCATACGACTCAATGCATCTGCGTTTTCGTGTTTTCTACCCTCGCGATGCGTGATTGTCATGCAGGATCAATACTCCTGGATGGCTATTTGCCATCTTAGCATGTGCCTATTTGGTGTTTTCATGTTAAGGAGTGATTTGAGTGCTGTGCAGTCTGTTATTACTTTGAAAAAAGATCTGTCCAGGTAATAATGGAATTTTTCTAAAGCCCATACTAGGCATAGGTTTTCTAGTTGCGTAGCACCGTAGTTTAGTTCTGATTGTTTCAGTTGTCGTGATATGCAGCTGATCAGTCCTTCTGTTGGTTTGTCTTCCACTATTTGTACTTGTTGTAAGGTAGCTCCTAGGCCATCGAAACTCGCGTCCACGTACACTTTGAAAGGCAGATTGAAATCTGGGTGTATTAAGAAAGGAGCCTCCGTCAATTTCTTTTTAAGGTTATTCCATGAATCTACCCTTTCTTTTGTCATTTCGAAGGTGAATCCTTTTTGCAGTAATTTGTACAATGGGCCACTTACTTTTGCAAATCCTTCTAAGTGGGATCTATAGTAGTTAGCGAATCCAAGGAATGATTGCACCTCTTTCACCGATTGTGGGATAGGTTTTTGTAGCACCTCTGCTACTTTATTTTGGTCTATAGCTATCCATAGTCCCGAAACGACATGTCCCAGCGCTTTTAGTTCCTGAAAGGCAAAGTTTGACTTTTGTAGTGAAATAGTCATACCTAGTTTGATGATTTTCTCGAAAACAGTAGTAAGTCTTTGAAGATGCTCCTCCCATGTCTTCGAGAATACGATAATGTCGTCAATGTATATAATCATCCATCCTTCGCTAAGTTCTTCAGCAAACACAGAGTCCATCATTCGCTGGAAATGTGCGGGCGCGCCTTTGATTCCAAACGGCATTTCCAGGTACTCGTGTATCCCTTTGTGTGTGATAATGCGCAGGAATTTTCTGCTAAACTCTTCCACTTCATTTTGGTGGAATCCCTTCATCATATCCATCGTGGTGATGTATAGTGCCGCACCTAGATTTGTTAGGCAATGGGTAATTCTCGGCATGGGGTACCTGTCCGGAGTGGTGAACGTATTTAGTGCCCTAAAATCTCCGCACATGCAAGATTTGCCGTTATGCCATGCTATGATGACCGGTGGTGTGACATCGACTTCCTCATCTGCTCCCACTTTGCGTAGGATACCGTATCTAGTCAGCTCATCAATGTGCTTTTCTATTTCATCCCTGCTACGCGGGCTCGCCGGGTACGCTTGCTTTTTGAGGATTGGTGGGTACGGTTTTTGTATAGTCAATTTGATTTTCAGCTGATGACCTATGGCTGTGCCTATTGGTGTGTCTCCAAAGGCAAAAGCTTTGCGGTATTTAGATATCACCGCTTTTAGCGAATGTGCTTCGGAAGATTTGAGTCTGGGTGAAATGTTACATTCCCCAAATGCCTTCTCGAAGGATCTGTCTTCGGTCTGCGTGATGTTCTCCACGTTTTGGATTTGACTGGGACCCAGCAGGAACTTCTTTTTCTTGTTCTCATTTCCTATGGTAAAGTATTTTTCCTTGCTATGTACTATGTCTATTCCGTACAAGCGCAGATACTCTCCTCCTAATATAAAATAGTTTGAGGTTGCGTTATCCATGATGACGAATTCTGGTCTGATCCTTATTGAACCAAGCCTATGTGGAAAAACTATAGGCAATTCAATGACGCCTACTGCTTTCAAAGAGCTGCTACATCCTCAAAAGGTCATGTTGCTGGGAGGTAGCATCTCGTCTCTCCAATCTGGGTAGCATCTGTCAAGATATTTGGTTCCTACAACTGAGCATGCTGCTCCGCTGTCTAGCAATATATCTATTTTATCTCTGTTTTTGATAAGCGCTGATGTAATACAGTGCTGTCCTATTGTGTGAGCTCTTCCTTTCTCTGGTTGACTCATCATGAGCCTTGCATCCAATACTTGGTTTGATGCGTCCTTGTTCTCTTCCCATATCTGGGGTACTGACGCTTTTGACTGTAGCTCTGCGATATCCATTTCTTCGTTGGGTTCCATGGTTATCGTAGATACTTCTTGCCCCTGTGGAAGCATCTCTGACTCGTCTGTCTGCTTATTCACAAATGGAAATTTGAAGGTTCTGAACCTCGTTCTTACTTCGCAGAACCTCTCTGTTCCGAGGTAAATCATGAACTTAAATTCGTTCAAGTCTCGGCATCCCAGAGTGGGGTATTTCCTTTCGTTGTCATTCACAATGACGAATTCTGACGTTAAAAAGACTGGCTTTGTGACGTGTTCTAATTTAATAGGTAGGGTGATTCTACCTCTAATGCCTCTAGCTGCTTCTGCTTCGTTGGCTGATGTCATGTCCATTTCCCATCAAGGGCAGTAGATTCGCAAGTGTGATAGCGGCATGATTGATTGTATGTTGTTCGTATCTAGGACTAGTGAGTCCAGGATGCCGTTAATCGATATGGAGAGTGTTAAACTTGGGTTTATCGTTCCCATTTCAAGTCTTTTGATAAAAGGGGGATAGTTGCTCTCTACGTGTGCAAATTCTGCTATGTGTAGATTGTGTGCGAGTTCCTCCAGCGATAGGCTATCACCTTCTATTACACTTCCTGTAGAATCTGTATTGTAGTCTTCGTCTGCCTGACCGTTCCCCTGCACTTGGTTGGTCATCTCGATGTTACCTATACATATGTCCTGTTCATTGTCTGTCGTTTCCGACCCAGCTTCTGACTGGTCTTCGTCCTCGATTCTGGTCTCAACATCGGTCTCTCTATCGTCTAGTTCGACAGTGTTAACCGCTTTCTTCTCGAATCGTGGTTTTTGATCACTATCCTTCTTAAAGAAGGGTTTATCCCTAGGCTTATGGTTCGTGCCGGGAGTCCTGTCTCTATAGTCTCTAGAGCTCTGTTCTTTGCGATCATCCTTCTGCTTGTAGTCAGAGGTTGCTATCGCCTCATTAGTAAAACGCTTTGAATAACTTGTTTTATGCTTACCGATGGATGTGTGGGTGACTACCTCCTCAAAAATGGCCATAAACATCTTGTAGTTTGAATGGTCTTTGATTCTTGATTGAACCGCATGCTCTATATCGCCGTGGCATAGACTCAGAATCTTATCAATCTGATCTGAGGTCGTCAGAAACGGCCATGCTGCGACCATTCGCCTCCTCTGCAGTAGGAGCCATGCGAGAGGTTTCTCTCGGTGTTCTGCTCTGAAGGTATCCCTGTCAAAGGCTGTGGACATTTTCCTCTTCCATACTGGGGTACCGTATGTGTCTTTTATCAATTCTTTCCACCTCGCCCAGCTGCTTGGTCCTTCAGTCGTTTGTTTACTCGTGTACCATGCTCTCGCCGAGTGAGTCATGATGATGGCTAACTTGCAGGTGATTGACAAATATGGCATGCCAGTATCTTGCTGGGTGTTATCTATCCATTCGATCCATTCTAAATGGTTATATTCGCCTTCCCCGCTAAATTTAGGCCAGTCCCTCACAGGCGGATAATCCTTTTGTAATTGTTTAACCAAGGCTTGTCCCACCGACTCGTTGGATCTTCTATCGTCTACGGTCGACTTTGGATTGTCCATTGCTGTGCGTGTTGATGCGTTAATATGGAGTTCTCTAAACATCGGCTGTTGCATCGCTGGGAATTCGTGAGCAAATGGATTATTGCTCAGTATTTCTGGCTCGTTTGCTATTGGTATGTGGTCTCTATGTGAGTAGGTGCCGCTATGGTTCTGGTTGTGTGTACGCTCTGTCAATGATATCAGACGGTTTACATTTCGGTGTATGTTTTCTGTTCTCTGAGCTGCTGAATCTAGCTTTTCTCCTAACACACACATCAATTCGCCCAGGTGCTTGAGGTGTACTTCGCTGTGTTCCTTGTGCGAGTGTAGTAGAAGTTGCATATTGCTTTCCATGTTCGTCTGGTGGTCATCTAGTACTATCGCGATTGCACTGATGTCTATATTATTGTTTGTGTGGAGGATACTGTGCCTAATCTCTTCAAAGTTCATATTCATCTCCTCATTTAGGAGTTCTACGCTATTGTCCCACTTTGAATTCAGTGCTTTTATGGTTTCTTCCAGCTTATTCTCTATATGAGATTGCACGGTTTTCAACGTTTTGTGTATCCTGAATTCCTTGTCTGGAACGGATATATGTGACTTTGGGGAATTTGTCTCACTGTGTATTTTTAATGCTGAGAACTTATTGTTAAGACTAAACTCTTTGTCCGGGGACAGAGGACTCATTTTGTGTGGCATAGTATTGACTGGTCCGGCTAAAAGGAATGGTGAAATCCTGTTTTCCGTTTCACGGAGTATTTCTTCAATGCTCTTTGTCTTCATTACTGAGTTATCGGTCTCAGGAAGATCTTCTTTTATTCTTTTATGTCTTAACTCCTCTTTCTCAACTAACGAAACGGTTCTTCCGGCGCTGTGAGAGTCTTGCCTTTTGGTAGGTCCTTCGACCTTACTGTCCGTGATAGGAAGGAGGGAGTTAACACTTTTCTTAGTGCTTAGATGTTCTGAGGTCTCCTGGATCTTACTATTCTCAGGCATGGGTACAGAGGTTTCAATCCTTTTAGTCTCTGGATTTTCTTGAGAGATCCTCTCCAAGTTTTTGTTTTTGAGCGCTCTCTCAATTTTGTCATTCTCTGTCATAGGAGTAGAAATTGTCTCGAGGGCATGGACTTTAGGAGACACAACTTGTCTAAAAGGAATGGGAGTAACATCATTTTGTACTAAAGGTGAGGTAGTGGGGTGAACAACTTTTTGAACTGGGACACTGGTTTCGCTCACAGGCGTAGGCATCATGACAGTAGAACGAAAAACATCATTATTATTTTCATAAGCCACGCGTCGTGAAAAGAGAAACGGACTGGGAGGAGAGATGAAGGTCTTTTCTACTGGTTGGACGGTCCCGGTTGGTTTTGGGTTGGAACTAAGGGAGACTTTCCTTTGCTCTTCTGGGATTTGTTGATCCCTTTGATCGCCCGGTAGTAGGCTCGGCTGAAGGACAGCATCGACTGCATGTTGGCCGATTCCTCCTCTACGTGAGCTGGTTTCTGATAGGGCTCTTTCTGAGCTTTTTAATGGTTCTTGCGGATTGGCCCTGCTGACGAGTTGGACTGCGCTGGTTCCGGCACGTGCTGCGATGCTGGTTGAGGGCTCGGATTCTTGCCTATGAAGCCATGGTTGGTTCTCGCTTTGAACTTGAGTTCTTCGGAGTACGGATTCCATCCCAAAGACCTCTTCAGGACTTCCTCCTCGCCCAGGAGCAGCGTCAAGCTGTCGTGACTGTTCTTCCACAAGCTGAGATAGATCGTGATTGCCCGGGTATTGTTCGGGTTCGTTTCTTGAGCTTTTCTCCAGTTGATGAAGTTTTTCTTGTGTAGGGACATTAGGAGTCTCTCCTCTTCCGACGTTATGGTCGGTGGTAGCTGATCTAATGCTTGATCTTCTTGCATTAGGTCGTGCTGAGGTGGGACCGACTGAGCTACATCTCCTGGAGGTTTCTGAGTATGAGGGTCGTCCGAGTTTCTCTTCAATAGCTCGGACTCGATCAGATTTTCTAGGAGGCATTCCGTTAAGCTTGTCAATTTATCTTTTCGGGAAAAAAGAAAAAAAAGAACGAGGAAACTAAAAGAATGGAAGGTAATGTACCAGGGTGATCTGTGGTACCAATCTTCTCCGACCCAGTAGTCGTTGTCTCGGTAATTGAGGTGGTGGTCGTATGAAGTATAGACTGATTAGGTAACGGCACGGTAGACGACGTTTTTAGCTGGATCTTCGGCAAGATTGTTAGGATTTGCTCTCGAACCTTTCCTACTGCTTGGTTTGGGGGCTGGTTCTTCTGCGCCTTTGGAGGTTGAATGACCTTCTCTGGTGTGTTCACTTCAAGGATGTTGTGTATTTGTCAATTACTACACTCTCTTTGGAATGGGTGGATGTAGGCTTACTTATGTTTCCTTTCAGCAATCTCAAGTTGTATGACTTTTTTATAAGTTTTCCGATTTGTAAGGAAAGATCTAAAAGATTGTGCTTCAAGGTGAGCAGTTCCTTTGATTGGGAAATTTTGAAAACGATTTTTGTTTTTCTAAGAAGAAGGAAATATGAAATGATCTGCTTTGAAAACTAAATGTTTTCTTTGAATTTTTGTTAGTTCTTGGGTCTACTAACACTCGATGAGGCCCCCAATTGTCAGGGTGGCACTTACTCTAGTAGTTAAATAGTTAATATTTAACTGAGGAACCTGACAAAGAATCCTATTGGATATGTAGGATGAATAATATCTATTATAAAGGTAGGAATTTCCTTTATATCAGTAACTTGTTTTGAAAGGGTACTAACCACGGTATACGTAAATATAAACGTGACAGAAAGTTCCACGGCCCACTGCTGGTTAACAGACGGAACTGGTCAGGTTCTGAGCCAAGGATATTTTCTCGAAGACGGGATCAACGAGTAGCCTGGGTTTTGAAGCCTCAGGGATCTTATCAACTTTACGTTGTAAGAACAATGGCACTTGACCAAGATGGAGTTTTACTGTCTTGAAACAGGGACAGTAAAAGAAAAGAGGAAAAAGGAATAGGTAGTGAACCTGGTCTTTTACTTACAGTTTAGGTAAGATCAAATGACTCTTTATACTTTGCGTTTGTAGTAACTGGGCTTTTGTAGTGAGTGGAGATATACTTTTAGGAAGTATAACTGGACTGCGAAAAAGCTTATAGTTGCTTCTGGTCGTCGTAGATGAGTGTCCCCTTTTTGAACTCGGGAGACCATCTCTCTTTATATGCTTTTTCAAGGTGGCTGGCTGACTTGTGGTTCTCAGTCGTTGTTATTGATAGTTCCCAAAGGGGAGACTCTTCTGGCTAACTTGTGGTTTGGCCAGATTGGGAACTCAGTGAATCCTTGCTTGGTCAACTCGTGGTTGAGCTCAAACCTGAAATGCTAGATTCATTTCGTTTTGTCCTTCGGGTTGCGTTACTGTGTTCTGATCCTCAAGCCGGCCTCGTATGGTGTCTTCTTAGTGGGTTCTTTTTAGTTTTACCTCTAGGAATGTTAATCTTGGTTTCTCAGGATTGTTCCTCTTGGAACTAGACACGAGGTGTCTTGTGAGGATTTTTGTTGTTACCTTTGACTTAGGTACTCATAGTTTTGTTTTCAAGTATTTGTTGTCTTTGAAACTAGACACACAATGTAGTATGATGAAGGGAGAAATATATATATTTTAATTTTATTTATTTATTAGTTTTTATTTAAGTTGTAGTCTCTTTGGCTTCAGCTAGCCGGAGCTCGGAGGCTGACAAGTATTTAGTTTTTTCACCTATTGACATAGTCTGTATTTCCTTATATGTAACTTTCTGGTTTTATGAGTCTCAACTTTGTCTGGTTTGTCTTTTTGTCAATGTCTTAATGTTTATGGCCATTTATCTCAACTGCCACATACATTCCTGTGTCCAGTGCACTGCGCCGCTGCACTATTATCATTGCAGAGGATAAAGCAGGATAAAGCCTTGTGAGTAGACTGCGCAACTTACACACCGCAGGAACGCACCAGAGGATCATTTTGCAGCGCATCACAGTTTTGTGCAAAACTGTACTTCACTACGGGACGTTGCGGGTTGGATCCAACAAGCTTTCAAGAAACAACGGATTCCAAAACACGGCCAAAGGAACAGAAAACATACAAAGCCAACATGAACACAACTAGCAAATCTTCAGATCAAGTACAAGTCCATTAAGGAGATGTAGACTGTTTAGGAGCCAATACTTGACATTCTAATGAACCAGCATATTCAATCCAATCAACTTAAACACGTCGCAGGCATTCGGAGCACTTTGCGAGTAAACTCAACCCTTGCCCGGTTTGTTATTGTAGTTAACACCTTTAAACACAACTCCTGACCTCGATTTCCTGAGGAAAAAATATGCCATTAGCCACCATTCAAAGTGCAAACATATATCGGACGATCAACAAACAATTTCGAGGTTCCTTCATTAACAATGACGTCACGGGTTTGATGGTGATGCGAGCTATGTCAAATTAACAGTTTAACACATTGATTAATGTTGTGGAGAGCAAGGTTTAACGGTTCTTCAGGGTGCGGATGTGGATGGTGGTATTACCTGGCTTCTTCGGGTATGCTACGAGCTTCTACTCCCTTCGTATCGCTGTAGGAGCCACCACTAATTTCCAAATCAGAGATAAGTAAGCAATGTAACTCTACTACTCTAGGAAGGGTAAATACCGCGATGATCTCACCTCGAATGGGGCGTCGCTATGCCAGAAGCTGCGATAGATATGAAAAGACAAATTGAGAAAAACTGTGCTAATAGATAATGCTCTGGGGAAGATGAGATTACTCACCTGCACTCCCAATGAGAAAGGCAAGGACAACACTGATGCGCATATTGTTTAGATGTGAAATGGGATGGACGATTCGGAAGGACTCAGATGGTCTCAGAGAGATTGTAAGTTATCGATTGCAATGAGATCAGTTGAGGGGAGAAAGCAAAAGTGCTCAAAGAGAAGTCGCTCATTTATATGTTCGACTTGGGAGACCGCTATGTTCATAATCACGTCAAGTTGTCGGTTCGAGGAGCTACATATGAATAAATACATAAAATCGAACTTGAGCCGGCTTGAGCCTCTCACGCTGAAACACACCCACGCGATGTCTTTTGGGCCCGGCTGTCAACCAATGTGACACGCATGAGCCAAGCGTGGAACATGTCCAACAGCTCGCTCACGCTTTGGCAGGCCTCTGACACAAGCCGAGGTCGGTGGCCAAAGCAGTTCAGATGCCATGTGAGTGGCATCGGTCTCATCGATCGGTCTCATCGAGACCGATGCGTTGACCCGCTTCGTTGTTGTAATGATTTGTAATATTGTAAAGAAATATTCAAATCTACTAGGAGATATTATCAAATGTAAAAGAGATGGAATGATTGGAAATGGTTGTTATAGCGAATATGGTTGTTAGGATAAAATGTTACAAACTGTTTATGTATATATATGTTGTTAGTTTACAATTGTTTTATTCTTTTCTTATCGAATTATTAAAGTAGCTTTATAACTCTTAAAAACTAGAACAAAACTCGTGATAAGAGCAATGCTCCACGAGACCCTAGACAAGAGCCCTTACAGTATAATTCAATCATTACAAATAATTTTTAGCTATTTTTTGCGTGTTATTTTCTTTTTTTTCATAATTTTTCTTACTCTTTTCTCGGGTTTATTTTTCTTATATTCAGATATATCAATTAGAGAGTTAGTTATATTCTTTTATCTGTTAATCATCTTATCCTGTTTATATGTGTCTCCGTGGAGGATTTTCCGTATATACTTGTTATTACTTTTAGATATAGGGTATCCCCTTTTCGTTTGGACTTGTTATTACGTCATTATATTATATATGTGTATAGAATGGTTATTTTGTTTGTTTATATTTTTTGTTTCTTTATCTTTCTGTCATATCGACTTATCTCTTCAAAGAAATTGGTGTTCTTCTCAACTTACCTCTCAAATCTTAAAAATTCTTCAACATCTATTTCAATACTCGTCAATTTTTCTTTTAACACTTTTAATCATGTCTGCTTCTGATGCATCGCCACAGTCTCAAGCTTATCAGCTTTCTTCAACTGAACAACAATTCGTTAATCGTTATCTGGAACCACGTTTGGATGCTTTTAATAAGTCGGTTACGAAGGTCTTTGATGAACGAAATGCAAGTGCTTCAGATGCGGTGGTAACTTTAGTTAATGATGCTATCATTAGAGCAAAAAATGATGTGATGATGGCTTTACGTGCGGAGTTCAGTAATAAAATTTCTGTTGATCACTTTGATGCGAAACTTAAAGAAGGTTTGGATTCGACTTTTGCCACGGTGAAACGTGATGTTCTCAATGTTTTGGACGAAGAATTAATCTCTGTCAGGCATTCTTCGACTTTAGTTCGGTCTGCGGAACCTCCTGCTTTACCGGATCTCGTTTTTAGTGGAGATGCTCGAAAGGTTCCAGGTTTTATCACTACAATTCGAGATACTCTCTTTTCATCTTCTTCTTGTTTTGCGAATGAGGATCAAAAAATCACCTGGGTGGCTCGTCATTTTCCATTAGCTTCGGCTCCTCATGATTGGTGGTTAAGTTTGCTAAGACAGAATGATCGCGAAAATGGTATTTCGGACTCATCAGCATTTTTGGTCACACCAACTCCTTTCACGATAGAACCTCTTACCTCTTTAGCTTCGTTTTTCAAAGAATTTTTAGATAAGTTTGGCAATAAGTTTGCTGAAGAAAGGTTGTTTTTGGATCTTCAAAATTTCAAGCAAGGAAAACTCCCTGTTGGACAATTTATTTCTCGATTTAATTCTATGGCTTTCCAGCTTCAACTTTCCAATGTGGTGTTAAAAAATTTATTTACTGGAGGTCTTCGTCCAGATGTTAAGGATCGAGCGCTTAAACATCCTGATTGGTTTAAGTGTAAGACTGTGGAGGAAAGGCAAGCGGTGGCAAAAATGGCTTCAGAACAAATAATGCATGTGGTTGCGAATAGTTCATCTTTGCCAGTTCAACGTTCCTTTTCATCTCCGCCTATTGTCCCGATTCCCCGTGATCCAAACGCTATGGAAGTCGACGTTAACGCTATCAATGCTCGCCCAACTTTTCCGCCCTTGCCGAATGGAATTTCGTTTCAATTTTTTGTCAAATTCTGTCATGCACGAAAGATGTGCCATAAATGTTTAAAGCTGTATGACTCTACTCATCGAACTCCGGATGGTAAGAGTTTGTGTCCTAACGCTCCTCCGAAGACGACTCAAGAAATCGAAACTTTTATGAACTTTCATCAATCTCGAGGACCTTCTTCAGTTTCAGCTGTGTCAGATTTACCTCAACATATGCAACGTGCAAATAATCATCGTCAACCTCATGTTTCAGCTCCTCCTAGATCTTTTCAAGATGTGTCTGCTGGCTTTGCTCAAGTCCCGGTTCAGCCTTATCAGCTACCACCTCATATGTACAATTTATCTCCGACTCAATACACTTTGCCCTCAGTACAAGGTCCAGTGCCTCTCCAACATCCTGGGTTTCCGCAAGCGATGGGTGTTCCAGCAGCGGTAGCAACTCAAGATCCGGTTCAGCAAGTAGCGGCCTTGTTCTCAGAATATCAAAATATCAATCAATCGACTTATTATGACAACTTACAAACTGACTCACTTGATGCTCGTCCTATGTTCGATCCGACGGGTGATGGTATTTCGGACGAACCAACTATTTCGTCTATTTCAGCTATTCATTTCAAGAACTCATCCACGATGGATCATCGTCTTATTTTATCAGTTGATCTTATTGTTAACGGTGTGGTTTTTCCGGCCAAAGCTTTGGTGGACTCGGGAGCTTCTGGCAGTTTTGTGGACAAAGCTTTTGTTCGAAAACATGATCTTTCTCTTTCGCTTCGACCTTTTCCTTTGAAGTGTGTTACTTTTGACGGTTCTGAAGGAAAGGATGGTTTGGTGACGCATTCTTGGAAAGGCGTTTTGTCAATTTCGGATGTCACAGGTTCTTTATTTAAATCATCAATTTCATTAGACGTTACTAGTTTAAGTGGTTATGATCTAATCTTGGGGATGGACTGGTTGCGTTCTCATGACGGTTGGGTTGGGGGTTGTGGTCCCTCTTTACGTTTGGAATCACCGATTAATCACAGTTTTTCTAAGATAACTGGTGAATATTCGTCTTTTGCATCATTATCAAATCTATCTTCTTCAGCATTTTCATCCTCTCTCATCACTCCCTCTTTATCTTCTTCAATATTGTCATCTTCTCTCATCACTCCCTCTTCAATCTCTTGGGAAAAATCAATTCCTTTGGAGTTTAGAAGGTTTGCTGATGTGTTTAATTCGCAGGGTCCTACAACTTTACCTCCTCATCGACCAGCTTTTGATATGGAAATTCGATTAAAGGAGGGCGCTGTGCCAACTTATGGTGGTTCCTATTTACTTTTGAAGGATGAAGGAGGTGAATTGAAGGATTGGATCGATGCTCAATTAGCAAAAGGCAATATTCGACATTCCTCATCTCCGGCTGCTTCTCCAATTTTTTTCGTTAAGGTTCCTGGGAAGAAAAACCGACCTTGTGTAGATTATAGATCTTTAAATTCAATGACTATCCGTGACTCATTTCCTATTCCTTTGTTAGGAGATTTATTAACTAAGGTTTCTGGCTGTAGATATTTTACTAAATTAGATTTAAAATCCGCTTTCAATTTTATTCGTGTTAGGGAGGGGGATGAGTGGAAGACTGCTTTTAGAACCCCCTGGGGTTTGTTTGAATGTCTAGTAATGCCTTTTGGATTAGCCAATGGCCCTGCTTGTTTTCAACGTTTCATTCAATCTGTCTTATCTGAATTTTTAGGTATTTCATGCTTTGTGTATATTGATGATATTTTAATTTTTTCCAAGACTCGTCAAGAACACCAGATACATGTAGAGCAAGTTTTACTCAAATTGCAACAGAATGAATTACGTGTATCTCAGGACAAGTGTCTCTTTTATCAATCTGAAGTTACCTTTTTAGGTTTTGTTATCTCTAGCACTGGACTGAGAATGGACCCTAATAAGTTGAAAACCATTGCTGACTGGCCTTATCCCGTGAATTCGAAACAGCTTTACAGATTTTTAGGTTTTACCAATTTTTATCGTCGTTTTATTCATCAATTTTCAGCCATTTCTTCTCCACTTACAGCTTTGACTCAAAAGACTGCTGACGTAGTGACTGGTTTAGCAAATCCTGAGTGTTTTTATGCTTTCAAAAATCTTCTACATGCTTTTACGGTTGCTCCTCTTCTTTCCCATTTTGACTTTGAGAAACCCAGGTCATTACAAGTTGATTGTTCAGGTTTTGCAATGGCTGCAATACTCTCTCAGCCGGATAAGGATGGTAATCTTTTACCTGTATCTTTTTTTTCTCGTAAATTGACTCCAGCTGAAAGAAATTGGCAGGTACATGATCAGGAATTAGGCATTATTGTTGAAGCCTTTGAAGAATGGCGAGCCTGGTTAACTGGTACTCCTACTCCAGTAACCGTATTTTCTGATCACGCCAATCTTCGTTATTTCATGACCTCTCAAAAGTTAACTCCTAGGCAGGCGCATTGGGCTTCTTATCTCAGTTCTTTTCATTTTCAAATTCTTCATACTCCAGGAAAAATTAATCCTGCGGATCCATTATCAAGACGTCCTGATTACGAGGTTATATCCAATGAATCAAATAGGATGACTCTTTTGAAGCCATATATGGTAAAAGATGGTGTTTCAGTATGTTCTATTGATACCACTTTTATCATTCCTTCTGCTGCGACTCGACAACTTCTCATTGATTCATATAAGGAATATGACGATGTTGATGGATCTAAGCCTCCGCCTCCATTTTTTACTTTTCGAGGAGGTTTGTGGTGGTTCCGTGATCGGTTATTTGTTCCGCCAACACTTCGTCAGCAAATTCTTTCAGCCTTTCATGACTCTACTTCCATGGGGCACCCGGGCGTTGCACATATGTTGAGTGCAGTGACTAGGACCTTTGCTTGGAAAACTGTTCGTAAAGATATTATTGATTTTGTCCGAAGCTGCGATTCATGTCAGAGAACAAAACACTCTACTCAGAATCAAGTAGGAAGATTAATCCCGTCTGCGATACCGGATCGGCCTTGGAGCACGATAGGTATTGATTTTATTGTTAAGTTACCTATATCATCCGGTTGCGATTCCATTTTAGTAATCACAGACCATTTTTCAAAAGGTGCTCACTTCATCCCTTGTCGGGAATCAATGAGCGCTCCCCAATTAGCATCTCTTTTTATATCTCAATTTTTTCGATATCATGGGTTTCCTGATAAAATTGTTTCAGATCGAGGTTCGACTTTTGTTTTGGCCTTCTGGATTTCTGTTCAAAGACAGCTACGTATACATCCTGCTCCCTCTACTGCTTTCCACCCACAGACAAATGGACAAACAGAGAGGACGAATCAGGTTTTAGAGTCATATTTAAGACATTTTATTGGATATCGACAAGATGATTGGGTTGAACTATTACCCATGGCCGAGTTTTGTTTTAACAATTCAACTTCTTCCTCTACCAATCTTACTCCATTTTTTTCTTGGCAAGGTTTTCACCCTAGAGCCAATAGTTTCACCAAATTCTCAAGGGTTCCACATGCTGATAAATTTGTAGAACACTTAGAAGCAACTCAATTGAACCTTTTGTTATCTTTGAAGCATGCGAAGCAGGCTCAAGCAGATCAGTACAACAAACACCGTCGAGAAGCTCCAGTTTATTCGCCTGGGGAATTAGTCTGGTTGTCACGACAAAATATAACCACGGCTAGGCCTTCATCGAAATTAGATTATCGTCGTATTGGACCATTTCCTGTAGTACAAATGATTGGAAGAAATGTGGTTAAATTAAATTTGGGCAGTACCTATTCAATACTTCATCCCGTTTTTAATACCTCTCTCATCTCACCATATATATCTCCTTCTGTAGGAGGTCGTGTCACCCCGGAAAGACGTATAGAAGGACAAGTGGCACCTACTCATGATTGGAGGCATGTTTCAGCAGTTTTGGATTATCGAAAGAAAGGCAAAGCAGCTCCCGAATATTTGTTAAGGTGGTTAGGAAGGCCGATTTCAGATGATACTTGGGTTTCCTTAACAGACATCTCGTCTGATTTAGATTTATTTCTTTTAAATTTTCACGCCAAATATCCACAATTTCCATGTCCTTCAAAACTTTTAGATAATCGTTATGCGATGGGATATCAAGCAGCGTTGGGAAATCTTTAGGGTAGACGAAAATCATTATTGTAATGATTTGTAATATTGTAAAGAAATATTCAAATCTACTAGGAGATATTATCAAATGTAAAAGAGATGGAATGATTGGAAATGGTTGTTATAGCGAATATGGTTGTTAGGATAAAATGTTACAAACTGTTTATGGATATATATGTTGTTAGTTTACAATTGTTTTATTCTTTTCTTATCGAATTATTAAAGTAGCTTTATCACTCTTAAAAACTAGAACAAAACTCGTGATAAGAGCAATGCTCCACGAGACCCTAGACAAGAGCCCTTACAGTTGTGCCCTGTGTGATGGAGCCCGGTAACTGCTTTCAGTCCGCAGGCGTCCATCACTTAGACTACAATGCAACCAATTAGCGCTACACCAGGGGGTAAACTTCCTCGGCCTCGGATCGTTCTGGAAACGTGTCCAGGAATTTTGTTGCGAGAACCAAGACAAAGCAGTTCCGGTAACGAAATGAGGAGAACCGTGTGACAATCAGTTGTTTTCAACGGTTTTTGTGGGTTCAAGACGACCAAAAATCGTAGTCAAAGATGGCATGAAGGTTGGTCAAGACTCGGATGAGACAATACCTTGAACCAAGTGCAACCATCTGGTTGTGATGCGATGTGTTTGACCTCGTCAATCTTTGCTCGGCTGAGCTGTCAATCGATGGGTCCAGCACTCTTGCATACAGCTTACTTTTCGGTGACTGCTACGTGATGGAAGCGTTTTTGTTTCGAAAAACCTGGACACGTTCTGGACACGCTCCAAAACAATTAAAATGTCGTAGCGTGTCTGTAACGCTATCGATCCTACTTTTGGAACGTGTCACTTACCCCCTGGTGTACACAAATATGAAAACCGTACAAAAAACCTGCATGAAAAATCCGCATGAAACCGCATGGTTTTTTTAGGTTTCCCCGCAAAAATCAAAAAAACCATGCGGGTTTTCATGCGGTTTTCCATACGGTTTTCCCATACGGTTTTGATATTTGTGTACCGCTATTGCATTGTAGCTGTTTCATTCAAATTAATCCCTTCTGAGAGCATAAAAAGCCTCTCTTCCACATCTTTTCTGTGTATCTTTAGCTTGACTTTTACTTTCAACTTCTGCAATCTCAGAATTCTACAGAAAAAAAATACCTAGCCCAGACTTTGACATTTGATTGATTGATTGCTGTTGCCTCTCCCTGAATTTTACGCTCAATTGACCTCTGCGCCAGATTGCCACATTTTTCTCACTATCAGCAAAAATATAATAAAACGCTTTTTACAACAGTTCATTCAAACATCACTTCATTCTACTTCTAACAATTTTACGATCATCATCTGACCTGTGATCAAATAGCTTCAATGTCTAACTCAGTCAAAACCTACCGGGTCGCAGAATGTGAGTTGTTCCTGTCTCATCTTGCATTTAGACTGACTTATCAATATCTTGTGTAGTCTTCGAATGTGAAGAACTGGCCAACGGAGAGAAGCGATATACCTGCTTGCTTTGTGCAGGAAGACCCACAACGGACTATGAGGCCCACATGCAGCTTGAAAACCATTGTTATCTGGTGACTCAGCACATCAGAAACAAGATGACACACCTCAACTCCCAAAGGGGAATGCAAACACAGGTTTCAAATCATCCTGTCACTGACAATCCCTCTGTTCAAACAGGTCATCATGAGTTGGAGGGTTATGAGTATTCCAGTGACATGGATACAGATCTGGATCAAGAAAATGTGTTTCACGCACAATCCTCTCCATTTAATTTGGAAGCTTCCAATTACTCAAATTCAGAATCTTCTGGTATAATGTCTGATTTGTCAAACTCAAATTCAACTGTGGGAGCAGCATCATTAGATGATGATTCTGAGATGGATGAACTTGATGAGAACTTCTTACAAATACAGGCAGAAGTTGTAAACATGACAAAGCATGTGGACCCATGGTTTCCTGTGGGAAGGGATGAGGTAATGAATGACTCATTTGGTCAGTTTTCCCTCTTTAATACACAAATACTAAAGATACATGTATCTCTTTTTTCTGGATTCAAAAGAATGTAGCAGGACTGATTGCTTTGGGCAGCACACATACCCAGACTTCCAGAAAATCATATGATGGCTTCAAGCTAGCATCAAGAGTGATGCAAACCAATCTTCCATTCTGGAATACAATGTCTTCCCTGCGAAAGGTGCTTAGGTCAATGCTTGGCATAAGTGTTAAAGAGTTTGAATCACCCCTGGGTAAAACCTGCCACACCTTAGTTATTGAAGAGCAGCTGAGATTGGTGAGTTTATTTTAACTTATGTTTGCAGTTGAGGTGCCTACCTATAATACATATAACATAACACACATTGATATTTCTGGTCATCTACTATTCAGAACTTGGCCAACCCAATTGTGGCCAAACATCTCCAGTGTTATCCTGAGGTCCGCTCTGACAGGCTTGTAAAGGACTTTAAACATTGTGGGAAATGGCTTCATGGTCTTACAAGGGAATTTAGGGCCCCAATGGCAAAAACACCAGCTGGAGTTTTTTATATCTATGAGCCAGCACGGCTTAAGGATGGAAGTCTGGTAGTACCATCACATTTCTACCAATTGGATGGTGTGCTTCATGCAAAAATTTTGAAGGCAGAAATTAACATATTGGGTGACTCTACATATCAAGTTTTGATCCCAGAAGAGCCTGATTTTGGAATTCAAGATTCAATCAATTGTGATGAACTATTGCTGCCTTTCCCAAAGGTAAAGATAAGCAAGGCAGGTGGAAGTCTTATCAACCATTGTAGGGGATTGATATTTCAAAAATCTTCTTCTTCAGAATTACTGGAAGCAATACCTTCACCAAATCCCTGGAGAAAGAGGGCAAATGGCCGTGTCATCCGCCACATGCCACTTACTCTATATTGTGATGATACTTCAGGAAATATCAGCAAAAGATGGAATAAACACATGTCCTTTTATTTCAATCTTTTGGGCCTTCCTGCCAGATTAGTTCATCTGGACTTCAATACTTTGTTCTTGGCTACTACCAATGAGGGTACAGCATTAGAATTGGCTGATGACCTGGTGGATCAGCTGAAGTGGGTTTTTTTTCTGTTTTCACACTGATTCTCAGTACCTGACATTTTTCTCTGTTCAAAGTGTCCTGAGCTCTGAAGGCTGTGTTGCCTATGATTCTGAAACACAAGAGGAAGTATTGATTATGGCAATTCCGCTTTGTATTCTTGGCGACTCGCCTATGCATGCTGAGGTGTCAAATACACGTCAACCAGCCTCATCATTGGCTCCTTGCAGGATATGTACCTTGTCGGCTCCAAGCATGAATGCAAAATGTAGTCATCAGTATGTGGAAGATTTTATGGGGCTGGATCAAGAAGGAAACCCAAAGCATTTTGAACCAAGATCATGGAGTGATACAGCCAATAAAAGTCGAGTACTGTGGCAGGAATCAAGGTTTCCAAATTCAATTCAAAAGGTGGAAAATCTGGCAAAACTTTGGGGAATTAAGAATCACACAAATCAGAATTTCATTGATGATGTTTGCAAATGCCATCGTGAATACCCAAATACCAACAAGCCAATTCAAATGGCTGAAGATTATGAAAATAGATACAAGGATAGGTTATTCAATCCCTTTCTACGCTTAAATGGATTTGATGGACATATGGACACACCTGTGGAGGCCTTGCATGTTATCCTTTTGGGGGTAACAAAGTATTTATATAGAGATTGTGTAAGCCGCCTATCAGAAATTCAGAAAGAAGATTTGAAGCGCAAGTGGAAGAGTTTGAATTCATCAGCTTTAGGACGGGAAGCAATACAACCCGATTGCATGGTTACATATGCAAAAAGTTTAAATGGAAAAGAGTTCAAAATTGTCTTGCAAGCAGCAACATTTGTTCTGGGTGAATACCTGTCTCCATTGTATAGGCAAGTATGGCTTGACTTGGGTCATGTTGCATCAATGGTTTTTCAGCCCGAAATCAGAGACCTGGACTCATTTTGTAATGAAATAGACCACCTGATTGACCGTTTCCTAGTTGGAGTTGTGCGCCTCTCAGCCCAATGGTTCAACAAACCCAAGTTCCATATCATGAAACACTTTACTATGTCCATCAGGCAATTTGGACCCCCATCACTTTTTGCAACTGAATCTTTTGAAAGAATGAATGGTGTTGTTCGGAAGTTTTCAATTCATTCAAATTGACAAAATCCAGGAAGAGATATTGCTATTTCCGCAAACAACTTCAATGTACTTCGGCATCTTTCTTCAGGTGGGTTGATAAAACATCCAACCAATGGCTTTTGGACCAAACCTGGAGACAGGGTCGTAGAGATCCTGGTGAATGATGAGTCTATCTCTGAAGCGCTTGGTTACAACAAGGATGTCTTTCGAAGCAATTACCAAGAGGTCCCTTATTGTCAACCAGTTCCTCCAAGAATTGTCTCCACACGTGCATCTTTCAAAATCTGTGATGATAGATTACCTTGGACACCTTCCAGAAGTGCCAAATTACCAAATCAACAAACTGCAAAAGAAGGGTCTTTTATATTACTCAAGGTCTCTATTCCTCAATCTCCTGATACATATGATAAACAAGTAGGCTTGGTGAAGGGTATTTGGAGGACTCCAGACTCAAGATTAGATGAAAGTGTTGTGCTAGAGCTAGAAATGGCTAGGTTATCCAATCACCACCCATTCTATTGTATGAGGGCTGTAATACTTACTGGCCAAAAAGTGTGTGCCTATCCATGGGTAAGCCATTGAATCACTCAAGCCAGGAATATTGATATTTGACTCATCATTCTTTTTAACTCAGGAAATTATATGCATGCTCAATGTACAGCACAACTGCTATGACTCAAGATGCGAGATCAAGCCATCAGTCAAGTATCCTAATGAACCACGCCCACTCAAAAATCTTGAGCCAGTTTGGGTTCATGAACAAAACCCTTATTACATCCTAAATACTGCTTCACTGATTTCAGCATCTCTTTACAGAGAGTTAGGCCTGATACAGATCATCCCATATACACCTTCAGAAAGGATAGATGCCATCACTATGGGCATACACCAGTGGGCAGATAAAAAAAAGCAGACCAAGTTGGCCAAAGAAGCCAAGGCAGCCATAGAAAAACAACAAGGGACCAAGGCAAACCACAAGGGCAAAGGGAGGGCAAGGAAATAACAATACTCAATAATTTGAATGTAAACCACATATTTCTTTGGGAGATGATCCATATTTTAGTATGTCCTTGATCTGATAATGCTTTTATCAGACTTTAAATATTCTGTTGACAGTTGTCTTGGTTAAATCCACATCTTTACCATTTGTATCATTCATTTTTGATAAAAAATGTTATCTTCTTGGACATTTCAGGCCTTTATTGTTCTGTTAGATTGTGAATCTGTTTCCAGATTGTTTCAATTAGGAATATCATATTGTTTGTATTGTTATCATCTTTCCTTTTTGTTCAACAAAATGATGATGAATGAAAGATGATTCTCTAAAAGCATGTTGACTGTCTTTATTGGACTTGTCAAAATCTTTGTTAAATTTGAAAAAAGTCTGAAACCCCGGCACAGAACCCCAATTTGGGCCGGGTCAAGTTCCACAAACATGGAGCTTGCTCACTTGAAATTGCCTTGCCCTCCTCTGAATTTCTCCTCTGCGCTGTCTGGACTTGATCAAGATCAAATCACCAATCCCTTCACATTTCTTGGTGTCGTTTTATTCTTGTTTTTTCAGTCTTGTTTCATTCTTGCCAAAATGAATCCAACATCAGGCCAATCAAACCCTCATCAAACCACATTTCCACCTAATCACTATCATGTACCAGCGGGCCATCCTCAAGTCACACCCTACCATCAAGCAGTCAATTGACTTTATGACACCATGCCTGCTCAACATCATTACTTTCCTCCAGACACCCCCTACCATCCAGCAGTTCATCAACGGTACAAAACCACTCCCACCGCAGCACCACCAAATCTATATCCTGTACCAATTGGGCAACCTCAACACACACCCAACCCCAATCACTTGTTTCACAGTGATCCTCCACCTTTAAATCTTACAGTTTCACCTTCACATCACAATCTCTCGCTATACCAATAATCACACCCTAACCCATCTCCCCCACATCTTAATTCCACAAGCTCTGAGGTGGTCCAGAAGAAAAAGCTCTGTCCATCTTTTTCCAAGCCCCAACCACGACCAAAGTCAAAGTATGCTAATCGCCGTAATGAAAATCTATCACCTCCACCCTCATCAACTAGCTACAACCTTCTGCAAAACTATCAGCACAATTCAAGCTCATCTAAACAAGCACGCCATACGCTTCTAACTGACAAAGACTCCAATTTAAATTACAACAGCGAGGGTGAGGATGATGATGGGAATGAAGGCAAACAAAACAACTATGAATTTCCTGATGACCACTCGGAGGATCCCTTTGCTAAAGATGACGATGACGCATCATCTGAAGATCTTCCGCTAGAGGACTCGTTCAACCAACGTAGCAGGCAGGACACCCCTAGTACTGCCTCCAAAACTCCTGGGATGCTCAATGCAACTGACTTTGCTATGTTTCAACAAATTACGTCCCAGTTTGCTATCCACATAGAAGATATTACCCGCGTGCGACATGTATTTGAGGCAAGTTTTTTCCTTCATCATCAACGAGCAAAGCTTTGTGTGACTTATCTGTCAAAACCTTAGGAACCCAAAGCACATAGACGAGACCTTGCCGTGGTATGTATGGTAGCTGAGATGATAGGTCATGTCCGTGATCTAAAGGCCCTTGTACAATCTGGTCCTTCTACTGGGAGCCAGAAGACTACAATGCCTGTCACAATTGGTCATGATGAGTGGAAGGATAGTGAAAAACTACGAGTAAGTACCCAGTTAGGAGTTCATATATCACACATACTATGTAAACTCACTTGATCTCCGGCTTTCTCCGCCTCTCTGCTTACATCGACAGAACATGATAAGAACCCGCATCCAGAAATACATCGGTCAATCAAAGACCGAATCATATAACGGTAATTTAACTAAAAAAGCTCAGCCAGTCGAGTTCTCACTTGAGAACCGGGTGATGGTAAGTCCCAATTCACTGAATCTTGTGTGATTCGACACTGACAGTGTTCTGTCTATCTATTCTCCCAAGAACTACCTTCGTAAACATGCAAACGACGAATTCAACCTTGCTCACCTCCCTCCGGACTTCTGCAAAGGCGATGTCAAGTCCATCCAGCTTACTCTCAAGGTCATCAAAAAGATAGCCACCTATCAACGCAGTGTGTTTCAGGAGAAGGTCAGCCAAGGCCAAATACAATCTCAATTGCATCATGCTAATGATGCATCATCCATCAGATCCTCACCAACCTATTGATGAAGAATAGGACTCGATCTGGCGCAGTTCCGAGTCTCAAGGGGCTAATCAGCATGGTATGTTATCATTCCATGCAACTGTAATGATTCAGTCAACTTACCTCAAAAGCCATTAGATTGTCCGTAGCCGAAACCCTGACATCGATTATTGCACAGACGATCAGATCTATGCCAAAACTTCATTAGAGGACAAACGTCGTTATGTGTTGATTGTAAGTCAGTTTGAACCTTTCCTTTTACATTTTCTGACATTTCATTTTTGTCATCAAGCGTATGATTGGTATCCAGTATCTCCGCACCCCCACCATCGCGATCGATGGCCAAAAACAACATCGGCCAAAGTCGATGTGGGTTTGGGTTGATAGACAGTCGGTGGCGTTGTCAAAATACCCCAAAGAAGGGTGTGCTCGGTAAGTGACTTGCTCCTGTCCCAGTGCACAGTACACATGAGCTGATGCAATCTCGATCAAATCCTTTGTAGGTTTTATGAAATCCTCATGGATCTTGATAAAGAATTCGACGGGTTGCGC
Organism: Melampsora larici-populina 98AG31; assembly: GCF_000204055.1. Taxonomy (NCBI): domain Eukaryota; kingdom Fungi; phylum Basidiomycota; class Pucciniomycetes; order Pucciniales; family Melampsoraceae; genus Melampsora; species Melampsora laricis-populina. The sequence continues at coordinate 168,503 of NW_006768803.1, forward strand.
AGTTTATCCACCATCGAAGAGCAGACAGGGCGCGAACTCCAACTACCTCGACATATGACGTACGCGCTCCCCGATGTGAAAGATCAACAACCAGTAGTAACAAGAGACGATTTAGTAGAAGAAGAAGAAGAAGATTTAAGGAAGAAGAAGATTTAGAGGACGATGATGATGTAGAGGAAGATGATGGTGTAGAGGAACAATCCAATCATCAACAATAGAAACACTTTATAAAAATATTCTTCACTCGATTCCAATAAAAAGGAACCAATCCCACATTCATATACATTCATATACCTTCATATACATTCATTTAGGAGCAGATTTCTTTTATACAAGTCTCAATTCTTTCCTTTTTGTTAATTTTCTTTTCATATACATTCATTTAGATTCAGATGTCTTTTATACGTGTCTCGACTGTTTTCTTTTTGTTAATTTTCTTTGTTTTCTTTTGTTTCGAGTGTTCTCACTTTCATTTTTCATGATCCCATCAACAACCATCACAAAACTGATGCTCGCTCACTACGCAATCAACCACTGGGCAAATGACCCTAGTCTCTTTCATAGAAGTCTTGAGTCTTTTTTGTTATGGTTTTTTTTCGATGTTTACGCTTCTGATGATCCCAAAAGAACTCTTAAACTCTCGCTTGGTCACTACATGTGTAATTCACCAGAATTGCCACTGGTCAAATGACCATTTGCTTCAAATCGAGAATGCCAAACGGTTCGCACTGGGCTACTGGAGGTTGTACTGGGCTGTGGTTCCTCACCCACCCAGAACGTATTGAATGCATTTCTGCCATTCAATCAGCTTTCTCACCGTCGTGCGGAACCTAAAGCAAGGATATCGCACCGATGTCCTTGCTCTCATCCGCGCGACCTCCTCTGTGAGGATAATCAACCGAGATCGGGGGGATCTCCGTTGGATGTCGTGTCTCGCAACATCCAACGGAGATCCTGATTGGACCGTAGTGTAGTAACTACACCATGGAACTACGATGGACGAGAGAGGAGGGTGGAGGACAAACCTCAAAACCCAAAACACAAACCTGTATCGCCCTGTACAGATACTCGATTTTCGAGTAGCTCTGATCAAACCTCACCAGAGCTGCCTAGAAACAATCCAGACGATGCCAGAGACGATTCCAGCTAACTCCCAATTGAAAATGCTGTCGAATCATCACATCAAATTGAAAAGTAAGTTTTTAGATCATCTGAAACAAGTTAGAATCGCGATGATAAGTTGACCACTTCACACCAAAGGGACAGCGTGTGAAGTAACTTCCATAGAGAGCTTAGAGGGTAAGGGAGACTTAGGTGCACATGTAACTTTACACACACAATGGAAGTGTGTGGGAAAGATACAGGAAAGAAGAGGGAAAAATTTCCGCGCTCCAAATGTTCTTACCCTTCTGTTGCACATAGTCAAATAGAGCAATCAAGCCCTGCTATCTCTCTCTCTCTATCTCCTATCAGTCTCCTTATAGAAAATTTAGCCCCCACCCACCATCCCAGTAGGCTAGGACACAGCTCTCCGGTTACTTCTCAGGCACTTTACGTAGTGTCGAGCAAGGAGTAGACCGGGTTTAGACCACTCAGGGCTTCTTACGTAGGCCCCGAGGGTCCCCGGTACGTCTCCCAGCTCGGCACCCCCCCACATTATTCTCAACTTAGGATAGCCTAAGTTAAGGATAGCATAAGGCTGAGAAATTAAAGAAAGTTGCATTCTTAGTTAAGATATGTAATTACAAGCTAGGAAGCCTAAACTAAGATTATGAGAATGAGAGATCGCATACCTATGACTTACCCCTAGAGTAGAAATGGAATTATGGTTTCTTTTGGCCTTTTTATCAAACAAAAAGATTTGCTTCCCTTCAGGTTTAACTTTTTTAGATAAAGACTCTGGTACAAAGAAGGCTTGATTCTCATTGTGTAAGGACTTCTTGTTTTTACACAATATATTTAGCATGTGATAAATGTTCAGTTTCTTCCTTGTGCAATGATACTGAATAGGAAAATCTCAAGGTTTGAATTCAATACGAGAGTTGAAAATTCAACATTGATGTCTAAACAAAGATCAGAAAAAGACCCAAAAGCAGAAATCCAACCCGAGACCATTTGCATTCGAAGTAGTGAATTGAAATTGAAAGCTTGTGGAATGATGCAAACAAAAAAAAGGGTCTGTGGGTCCAAATGTACTAATTTTATGCCTTGCTCTCCTAATCTGGTCAAAAGACAAAACTTTTAATGTTTTCAATTATAAACTCACCTCGATTAAACTTGTACTTGATTCCTGGATGTTTGTTGGTTTTTTGAAAAAGTTGTTGAGTGAGATGTGGTTTGGAATTTCCAATGTATGATTTATTCCTTCATTTTTAGCTGGCATGAGATCTTATGTCAAAATTCTGTTTGTTTGATAGAAAGGATAGTTAATACAACTTATCATTGTGATCTGGATCGTTTCTAGGACGTTCTGGTGAGGTTTGATCAGAGCTACTTGAAAATCAAGTATCTGTACAGGACCATACAGGTTTGTGTTTCGGGTTTTGAGGTTTGTCCTCCACCCTCCTCTCTTGTCCATCGTACGGAACTACAGTTGACACTAAACTTAACAAAATCCCACGCTGTTGCCTCGGGTCGCGAGCAACTGTGTGGGACTTTGTTAAGTTTAATGCAAGGGCTCTTGTAAGGGCTCTGGTCTAGGTTCTCGAAGAGCTTAACTCTATGTATGAGTTTAGTCTAGATTTTTAGAGTGATGAAAGCTACTTTAATAATTCAATAAGAAAAGAAATAAAACAATACTAGCACATCAGCGGCGGGCGCCGCTTCCAAGATATCACATTATGAGGATGGCATCTATTGTCTTCTATGTGGCACAAGACCCATCATGACTGATCTTGTGATTCCTCTTCAAAATATTGCTTGGGCTCATATTAAATGAGCAGCAAAGATTGAGTTCAATGATTGATTTCATTCAGCCGTTGCACCATCTAGATTGATAAGTTTCAGACTTTGGAAGCCACAAAAACATACTTACCAATATCAACACCGAGACAGCAGCGCAGCGCAGCGTTACGAGGCAAGTTGCGCGCTGCGTAGCTGTTTCCGTTATCAGGAAATTTCCCGATTTGACAACGCTGCTTGATGAGTTACGCTAGCCAATTTTGCGTAACTCATTTGGAATCTCTCCGTTATCTCACATTGATAACGTAGCTCCTATAGTTACGTTATCGCTAAAGTAACGTGATAACTTGTAAAAAAATTCTCGAACCGCCAAAAATATATACATAAGAGAATGAAGAGAGCCTTTAATTAAAGAAGTTACTAAATAGAAACAAACAATTCCCACTCTCCAGACATAAAGAAAGGAACAGTTTGAATGAGGTCACAAGAAATCTTGTACCCTAATATGTTCCACAACGCTGAGGAATTCATCACCTAGAGGGACCCCCTCGACTAACCACATACGGGTTGAGACCGACCTCTCAATAGTGATTGGAGTCAGGCCCCCTCGACTAGCTGAACATACATCAGCAGCGGCGGAGAAGGTTCGCTCCGGTTGGGCCGAAGATCCTGAAGTGGCCAGGTAGTCTTGAGCCATCAGTGCAACTATTGGAAACCTGGTGTGGTTTACCTGCGAAGAAGCAAAGATGAGTACAAAAACAAAGGAGACGATAATAACCTTGAGACTTACCGACCACCATCGCAGTGCTTCGCTTGGATTGCCAAGATCGTAATCGGGTTCTTTCATACGAAGAGCTCCTCAAAAATAATCTTGAACCTGAGAATCATCACCCAGGTCCTCGTGGTCATCATCTTCATCACTATAAACATCAAACATTGTCGAAGTTGACTGCTTTGTGAAACCTGTGTCATCAGATCTCAAAGTTGCTGGCTTTCTTGTAGTTGATTGTATTTGATAATGTTTGAATAATCTATTGAATGTGGCTTCAGCTTCAATGAAAGTTCTTGAGCTCTTTTCAAATTTCTTTTCAAAATATCTAAGTCGAAAGGCCGGGTGGAGGATGGTTGCCATCACGAGAGTTTCGGTCGAAAGAGCTTCGTCCAAGTAGAGTTGGACTTTGGTGATCATCGCATCTATCATGGGATAGAGTGCATCACTTGTTGACATCTTGAATTGTCGTTCTTGTGATGCAGCTTGCAATTGAACATACTGCGGTATCACCATTGCGCCAGTTGGTAGGTTACCCTCCATCTGCTTGGTGATTGTCAAGAACGGCTGTACGAAGGATATAACTCAATAAGTACTGTATAAGTAAGTGATCTTTTCTTGAAACTGAAACTTACCTCAAGCTCGTTGTTGAGCTCTTCAATCGAAGCCCATTCAGATGGAGATATAGTAATCTCATGGAAGTAACCGTAAGGCTTCCCATTTTTGCGAGGCCGACGAGTCTTGGAGTTTACCCGTTCCAGATCCTCTTTCAAAAGCTGATCTATCACCTATGACAAAGACAATTGAACATGTTGATTTGGTGCCAGATAAGAAAATGAATTGAAATAAGAAAACAAAATAACCAAAAAAAAAACCAACCTCACGTGCCAACCACGCTTTGTGGCGACTTATATACTTGATATTCCACCTAATTCCGTAACCTGCAATTAATGAACCAAGTGATAGACCACGACTTTTCTTGACACGATTATATTCGTTGCGCCAGGAAGATGAGCGGGTAATTCTTCGTATGACGAAGTCGAGCTGGAGATGATAATGGTATCAGATGATGTAGATGTAAGTATTGTAGTAATGAAGGAAGAGGTTGGACAAAAACTAACCTTTTCAAGTATATAATTGAGTTTGTTGGCCTCTCGTTGATGAGTTGGAGCCACGTTGTCTTCAAGTAAAAGAATCGGATTGCCTGCATCTGCCGCATCTGCCGCATCCCAGTCGAGCTCGTCGTCTACCGCTGCGATAGCTAAAGTACCCTCTAATCGACTCATGAAGTTGGCCTCGGATGAGTCTTTGTCCTCGACTTCTTGAAGGTCATGTTCATCATCAGACAATACATCTTCGTTTGGTGCCGTCGCGACGTCAGGTACCTCGACAACCGGTCCATCGCCAGCTCGTGGGTCGTCCGGCTCTTCGTCTTCAGCAACTGTTGCACAAACTGCAGGGAACTGGCCCCGATTGGTGGTCTTGATCTTGCGTGGGGCAGCAGTCTTGAGGCCAAGAGCAGCTAGACCTGCTCCTACAATAAGCGCAAGCTTATGACAGAAACAAAATGCGTGCATAGTCTCAGGGTTCCAGGTGTAGTTCAAATTGGGACCACAATGATCAATGAACTGCCGATGCATTTCATTGGCCATTGTCTTATTGTTTGACCCTGAGTCGGTCGTCTGGGAGAGCAAGTGAAGACGGGCAAAGTGATGTCAGCCTATATAATAATTATAATCAATCAAAGAGAGAGTACAACTCATCTTATCAGCGATGTTGTGCTTGATCAATATGTTGGCCAAAGGCTCAGCCAACCAGACACCTTGGTGTTCCCACGCAACAACCTTCAGCGTGAGGTGACGAGATACGAACTTCCAGGAAGGATCGATGTAAGTAACATTAGCGCCGATGAAGCCATGTCGATTACCCTTTGAAGTCCATATGTCATGTTGCATCGAGAATTTTGAAGTCAAGCCCTGTGATCACAATCGACATTAGTATTTGGAAGGTGGAATGAAAGACAACAAGGACTATAAGAATAAATTATGATCCTACCTTTAGTTCGTTAATAACTTGATTCTTCATTGACAAGTTGAGACGTTTGGCCTCTAGCGCGGCCCAGTGCCGTCCATACAGCTTCGCTTCAGGTCTAAGATACTGTACCGATGCTCGAAGCCAGGGATCGGCCAATCGTGACCAGGGTGAAGCTTGGCGAAGTAGCCAAACACACATTCCTTGGTTGAATGTGAGGTTGTCAAACTTAGAAACCTTCGTAGTAGTGACAAAAGCATCAAGAGGGCCGTTTGTTTGCTTCCGCTCAGATTCTTCTCGGGCACGGATTTCGGCAACTGAAGGAGGTATTTCCAGACCAGCTGCTTTAGCTCGGAGTCGTCCTGGGCAGCCAGTGGTCGAACGCCCTTCCTGAGTTGACCCATCCCGGTGGGCTTTGAGGTTAGCCGTGGGATTGCTGTAACTGATACGTACGGGTTGGTCCTTGCCTCGGCCTTTGCACCAGAGACAAGGATAACCCAAAGGTCTTTTGGTTTTATCCTATGCATAGTGGAATAACCGAAATATTTGAGTTTATGAAAATTTTATTCAAGATTGGTATAGTTTAGGACTTACATCGTCAGGTTTGCTGTGCCACGGTTGTCCATAGTATGCATATAGGTTGTCATTCTTCTCTACCTCGTCCAGATCGATAGGTTTGCGTTTTTGTACTTGTTGATTCTCTTGGTCTGAATCGGCGCGGAGAACTTCTTTGGTGACCTGATTAGAAGATGACTGGAAACAAAGTATGAGTCAGATTAGAGATCAATTACAAGATTGTTTCGATCATCACAAAAAACGTGTACTTACTTCATTGTTGACTGTGGTCTTCTGGACTGTTTTGCGGCGCTTTTTCTTAGGGACAACAATCTGAGGGCCATCACTCTCATCTTCGGAATCCATGATGACTGTTGCTTTGCTCTTCTTCGCAGTTGATTTGGATGGGCCATTGTCAACAGAAACTCTTCGCCGGCTATCGGGGGAAGGTCGAACCATTCGTGGGTTTGATGTAGGAATGCGCGTCCTTTTAGATCTACTAGGGGTGGTTTGTGATTGGTTAACGGGCATAGAGGTGGATGATGAGGAAAAATTGAGTTGAGATGGCTGAGAACTTGTTTGCATCACAGATAATTGAATAAAAACACAGTTGAACATGTGTATGAAGATGCCAACAAAGAAACGGCGATGTGGATCAATCATGATGGGGAGTAGTTCGAAGAGATATTGGTGAAGGTGGGGTGGAAAATATCGAGGGGAAATCTAGAGGAAAGATGGAGTGATTACCAAGAGAAATTATGGATCAGAGATCGGAAAAATCTAAATCGATGGCATGATGAAGCTGGAAGGAAGGGTTTTAAAACTCACTATGAGAAGAATCAGGCCGTGACAACTGCCCCTTGCGTCCATCATTCGACACGATCCTTCTGTAATGGGTGGTACGTGGTGGTGAAGTTGATGAAAGGTGTCCGTGCAGAGGCTAAATGGGGAAAGGCGTGGTGAAGTCGTCGAAAGGTGTCCGTGCAGAGGCTAAATGGGGAAAGGTCATCCCTTGCGTTCCGTAATGCGCAGCAGAGCTACTGTAGCGGGGTGCGGGGCTGAAACGTAACTGAAAAAAAAAACCCCGTTACCCAAAACTGATAACGTAACTCAAAAAAAATAAGTCCGTTACAAGATTCCGCCAACGTAGCTCTTTCGACTTACGTTAAGTTAACAGTAAACGTGACGCCTAGAGCTACGTTAGCGTTACGGCGAGCGCTGCTGTCTCGGCGTTGCCAATATGTACCACCACACCTATCAGTGATTGTGAATTACAGATAGATGTACACACTCCACAACTTTTGACAGATTACCAAGAATGATGTATTACACATGTGAGAGATAGTCTTGGCTGAGCTTAGGTACCACATTATGTATTACAGTACCATGCATTTTATCAATGTTTTAGGAAGTATTCAAGTCTCACAATGAATCTGACTTCAATATGAAGCTTGAGATTTTATCTTAGAAATAGAAGAGGAAGTTACATACACAGAAACCGGCGCAATGGAACACAACAATCGCCCATGGGCTTGATGTATGGCGCGAGGCACCACGACCCAACAAGAAACAAAAAACCACGGCAGACCAACCGGACGTTCACACGGAAGAGAGTTAGTTAACTAGACAAGACATCATGTACAATTGATCAAGTAAACTCCAATGCCAAAATGTAATGTGAGTGTTGATGAGGATGGCGAAGTAGAAATGGTGTCGAGTGCTTTGAAATAAGTTTTTAAATTCCTTTGAAATGCAAAGATTGGTTATGATAGCTTTACATTTGAAATGCAAACATTTGTTATGAAATCGAACCTCAGCATGAAAATCCTCCCTTTAACATGGATTACCGGTCCAACCTTCCGGTACCTAAAGTTGCAATGAGGAGGGTCAACGTGTTATAACATGTTGGCCGCAAGAATATTTGAGACGAACCATAGGGATCCAAGTGCCGCCGAAGGCGAAACTTTGCCTGGTGTGCTTTCATAACACCACAAATCACATGATTGAGTTCGGAGGGAATACTCCTGCGGATGAAGTCTAATGCACATCGGTCAATGACCAGGTCTACTGCTGTTCTAATGAGGGGACGACATCCTTCAAGGTATGCTTCCACACCCGCGATAAATTCAATGACGTGCCCGCAGGTGGTCACCCACATGAGCCAGTTCGAGCCATCTTCCTCTAAAAAGTCCACTTCTTCTATGATATCATAAATCTTTTCCAATTTTCTGAACATTGATTGAACCACTTGAAAATCATCATATTGATGATCTCGAAGGGCTGCTTGGATACGTTGAGTGCACTGAACCGCGTGCCCGAATGGTGGAGTGCACATAGCGAACTAAAGAAAGAGTTTGAACAAAAGATACAAAGTCGGTGTAAAAGATGAAGAATATAAACATTGTCAGAGAACAGGTCAGTCACCCACCTGGAGTTTGTGGAGTTGATGAAAAAAAAGGTGATAATGCCTGCGATGGGCGACGTTCCATTCGAAGCGCAGGGACTTTCTATACTCTCTGCCTTCCTGCCGTTTGCTTGGCCAAGGGCCAGCCTTGCTCCAATGGCCACATCTCCAACCTCTTAGATTCCACATAGACGGGTTGGGCCATTTGGGCAAACAGAAAGGGAAACCAAGAGGTGTGGCACCAAGCAACGCCTATCTGCCGCCTGAGAGCTCAAACAGGCCTCATTGTTTGCCAAACATGCAAACTTTTCGGCCCTGTTTGCAAACAATGAGGCAACGAGAGGTGTGGAGTTGGACCAAGCAACGCCCATCTGCCGTCTGCGAGGTCATCAGCAACGTCTAAACCTCGCCAGAGAGGACCCGTTGCACGCTCTGGCTTGACCCAAAAGGGCCTTTCTCTGAATGCGGACGTCTTCCTCCGTCTGAAAGGTCTAAACCTCGCCAGAGTGATCCCGTTGTGTGATACGACAAGCCCTCCCCCCCGTCTGAAAGGTCTAAAACTTGCCAGAGCAATGGTGTCGCATGCTCTGTCAAGCCCACCCCACTCTCTGTGAACTTTTTGTTCATAGACCCAAAGATGCGTGTTCTGTGACTTCTGGGCCGGAAGGTCACAGTCGATCTTCCTGCCCAGCGTGTTGCCCTGCCCCGATATATAAAGACAAACCGGCTTGCGCCTTTGTCCCCACTCTGCCCAAAAACCATTCGATTTGACATCGTTTCTCTCTTCCTTTACATTTTTTTGAATTTTCCTCCAATTCCCACGCTTTCGCCAAAAGCTCTTTATCTTTTTTTGTGTTATCAAACATCCAGAATGTCTTCCTTCCAAAACCGTTCTTTCAGTCAGTTGTTATCTTTTTTTTTCATATCATTTCTCCCCTAAAACTCTTCCTCCGTTTTGATTCGTCTCAGGCAATTTGAGCCAAGAGCTCAGTGGCCTCGGACCTGGGTCGAACTCGCCTCAAACACTGGTCAATGCCACCTCCCTCCGTACCTTCAATAACTTTGGTACTTTACGAGGTAAATAAACTTCTACATATTTACACCCCTTCTTTGTGTATAAATTTGTCCTCACTCTCTGTCGTTTCGCTATCTCGCCAGGTTACAGAGCCCCGTCTGGGTCAGCCCGCTCGCGAAACAATCGATCATGGTCTCCTACTTCTTGATTGCCACCTGATCCTGAAGATGACGCCTCCCAAGACTTTGACTCGGTAAATCCAAGAGCCTCCAGACCGCTTGGGCCTGGCGAGCTTCTCGTGTTTGACGAGTTAGTCACCAAGGCGGGTCTGGATGTTGTTCACCGGGACTTAGCACTTACCAACTCCGAGGTCAGTTACTTGACACTTTTTCGTTTGTTACTGTTCTTGCGTTGCCGTCCAATTGTAATACTGAGTCAGCACGATTAGTCGCAAGGCCCTTTTCGCCACTTGGTCATGAGTGTCAGAATGGCCAAAATGCTTTTTGAAATGACCAAGTTAACCGACCACCTCTTGAAGATGTCGGATCAAGTTGGAGGCCTCTTGGATAAGGTCGAAGCTGGTTTGGTGAAAGTCAATCGACTCTCGATGAAGGGGGGAAGCACGTCTGACAAGGTTGAGAGTATTACTGAACACCTTGAAACGCTCACCGAGTTAGTGCAATCGGCACCCACGGTACAACCAAATGCCAATGGTAATGCTTCGGTTTGGGTTAATAACGCGGCTGCTCCCACCCCAGTTGCTTGGACTTGTTCTCCCGAACTCAGGGTATGAAGTCTCTCTTCTTTTGTTCCTACTGTTATACTAATGACCATATCTTCCAGAACGCCATAGTGAACGCTGCTCACAGGTTCATCATCATGGACAATTTGGAGTCTTATACGGCTTTGGAGACCCCCGAGCGCGTATGGCTGACTTGCTCACTCTTCAATTGTATCAAGGTGGGTTTTAACTCTCCTCAGTTCCAGTTTTCTGAACCCAAACTTATATGTGCGATACATAGACCGCTGTTTGGCAAAATGGTACTGTGTCCCAATTCTTGCCACCTCAAGTCAATGGCGTCAGTGAGGTCTCATCGACTCGCACTTACAACACGGAGATCAAGAACGTGGCCAAGCATGCGCGCGAGCATCTTCACTTGCTGGTCAGTCATGCCCCTCTCTTGGTTGGGTCTACACATGCAGGCTAATTCCACCGTGCAGCTTTTGACCGGAGTGTACAATCCCAAGAACCCCGTAATACATGGCACCGTTCCCAACCTCAGGGCTCTTTTACATCGGGTTAGTTTGGTTTATTTTTTTCTACATTACCAAATGAAATTGACCCTCGGCTTCGTCCACAGATTGCTATTAAATTTGGGCAAGCTGCCGACCATGCAGACATGGATTCAGTATGGGCAAGCACCAGCGTCCTCACACGCTGCCGAATAGCATATCTCGTGGGTCACATTGGTCTTCCCTGTCTTTGATTCCATTTCACTCATTTTTGTACACTTTCCTTGAATAGCGTCAAGAAGCTGTGCGCATTTTCCAGAAAGGACGCGGCTCCAGTTCCATTTGGGCCGCTGTTGACCACCAGCTCAACGAAATGCGTCAACGAGGGGGGGAATATACAGCCTCGTGAGTATATCTATATGGATCTTTCGATTGGCTAAATTATACTAACCTGGTTGTTTCCATCAGGTTTTATAAGATTGTATATGATGATGATTGAGATACGTTTGATGGACAAACCGTCTTTCAAGATATAACGGAAAACGTTTCATTCCGATTACCTTGGGAGGCGGACGTGAACGCTGGTATCCTTGGAGTTCCAGATGAAGACATGGACCAATGATTGACTTTGACGCTGTTCGACCGATGTCACGCCCGTTTATGACATTGTTTATTTCAATGAAAATAAAATGTCTCCCTCCTTACAAATTACCTTTTCACTACAGCCTGTGTGCGCTCCCAAAATGTTCAAAGGTCCAAATGAGCGCCCTAACCCTTTCCCCCCTCAATGTCAATGAAAAGCATTATATGATTTGTTCTTTATCTTCTGGCGCGACGCAAACGCCGCGTGACGAAGCCCCTTGGGGCATTGTCATTCATGCCCGCGCCCGAGCACGCCTCCCGGTTTTGCCTTTCTGCGCACAGTGGTGCTCCGCACTGCTATCTCGGCGTGCCCTAGCCTTTCGTGGGCCCGCCCCTTCCCCCTGCCTGCGCACAAGCCTGATGGACCGACTTTAGTTCGATCAATGCAGCCTGCGGTCTGTTTGAAGGCGGCAGTGGGGCCGGGCTCGCCAACGGTCACCATACGGCCAAGCCATGGTCTACCCATAGACCGCCCTTCACTGCGCAGGGTTGGGCGGCATATAGACAGCCGGGGCCGCCCGTTCATGGGCGGTCCAGACCCTCCCATGGTGTAGATATTTTGGTGCTTCGACCACATAAGCACCTCTTGTCGCTACTTGTGAGGTGCAAAAGGTCTTGAAACCAATTGCTCTTTGCATGTATTTAGAGTCAAACAACATATAGACAGCAGATAGACATCATAACAACAAGAATCAAATGAAATAAAAAAAAGTTTGAGGGTTACACATCAATTAGCCCATCATTACGTGGTATGCATCAATGTGCGCGATATTTCTTGACCAATTTCTCAGCTAGCATCCCAGTGAATTCTTGTCTTAATGATCAGAAATAAAGAATGTTAGAAGATTGTGATGAAAAGAGGTGAGAAAACAAGACTCACCAATAAGCATCCATGTGGCAATCGACTTTTTGAAAATACTTTCGGATGGTTGATACCGGACAGCGCTTGCGAATCTGCTCAAAGAGAGCCTTGGACTCCTTGAAGGTTTTGTATTTGAAACTGTTGACCCGGTAATCTTTAAATTAAAATATTTCCAGTCAGATATCAAGGTAACCATATGTGAAACAATAGAAAATAACTCACGGTACTTGATGAAGGACCAATAGAGCTCTATTGGGTTGAGTTCACAGTGAAACTTTGGGAGGAAAAGGCAAATATGCCCGGCTTCCTCAATCAACATTTGAAGCAATGGCTTCTCATTGACAAAATAGGACTGCAAGCTCAGGATTTTTGAAGCACAGCACATTGGATCGTCAGACTCTTCAATGTTGGGGATAGCTGGCTTGTCGCCGTTTTCATATGCCTCCTGAGCTTCCTTCTCGCGTTGCAATCTATCCTCTCAAGCAGCCAGATCTCGTTTAGTGTTTGATAACTTGCATGATGGACAGCGGAAGACAGTCCTCTTTCCTTCTTGCTTGACTTTTTCTTCATAAAGACTCCATAAGCCACGCTCAATGAGAACACATCGAACACCTTTTGTTAATCCAGCGAGTTTGGGATCAGGATGGTTGGGTCAATATACCATTGACTTAGGCTGCCCACAAAGCTTGACTGGTATTCAAGGATCATCAGTTGGGATGGTAGTACCTCTTAGTATTTTGGGGTTTTTTCCACCAGGCAAGAGGTTGATGTTTGAAACTCATAGAGCAGAGGGTCCGTAGGATTTGTGTGCAGAGGAGCAGTCGAATATAAAGACTCCCTGTGCATTAGGAAACAGGTACTCGAAGATGGGAATTGCATGTGTTCGGACTTGGTCAATGAGCTGTGCGCAGTCCCATCAAGTATCACCTTTGGTACCAGGATAAGTAACAACGGCGGCATCATCAAACAAAGGCATTGGGAGGTTTCCGTGACAATCTTCAGTTGTGATTTCGAGCCGACTGGTTCTGGTGGCTGGTGTTATCCAGTCAGAGTTGTGAATGAGTCGGCCGTCGCTCTTCTTACGTAATTCTTGAACACCGTGCTTCACCCAGGCGCGCTTAGGACGCTCATTTGCATGTACAGTTGATTTGTCGTGGAAAAGGAAGATGGTTTCCTTCTGACCTTGAAGGAGGAGAGGATCAGGTGCAATTGACAGCTCAAGATTGTTGCCCAAGTAGGTTCAAGATTGTTTTTGAAGGGTTTCCATGGTTTCAAGGTACTTTTGACGGGATTCAACGACATCAGGCCTTTTGTGTCCGTCAAAGTATAGTCCTTTGCTATATTTGTGCGCCCAAAAACCAAGGCAGTGAAGCCATCGATGGGCGGTGTTCAGGCAGATAGTCTTTTGGAGACCATGTTTGGGTAGTGCGACAGTATTGACATGGTGAAGGAAGGATAAGGGAGTGAGCTGTTAAATATGTAATCAAAGTGTGTCAGCGTTACGAATATGATAGGAGGCATTTAAAAAGGAAGAAAAAAATTACCTCTCCAGGGTTTTTACCGATTGCCCAAGAATGAAGCAAGTTGAAAAGATTCTCATCATCCAGCATTGACTTCTGAGTGGAGCTGAATCCTAGTTGGCTCAAGATCAATTTCTTGTGCTTTGTGAGATAAGCAGCTTGTGCTCGAATTTTTTTGCCTCGACTAACTCCTGTAGTTGGTTAATTGACGATGTTTCTATTTACAGGTTGTCTACAAATTGAGGAGGCTGATGTGAGGATTGAAGCAGCGACAGCTGGATTATTTTCACCTTTGATAGTGAGTTCAAGACGTCGTGAATTGAATTCTTGGAGGTCGTCAATGATGGCTGATGGGTATTCGAATATTGGTTGTTCTTTTTTCATTTGCTTGTACATTTTTTCAACCTCAATTAAATCATCATTTAAGCTGTTGTATTGATCCTGAGCTTCTTTCTCAATATCTTTAGGTACTAGATGAGCTTTCTTGCTGGATCGATATTGATCAACACATTCATTGAAAACTGAGACTTGCCAAGTGCTTTTTCACGATTCTTCTTGTGTCGTCTCTTTGTCTCTTTTGGAATGATTTGTAGTGCAAGCTTCTTTGAGTTGATTTTAAGTCGGGGTTGTTTGTAGCCTTTGAGAGTTTGTCCATCTTTGGTTTTTCTTTTGCCGAGGATTGGTTGGTAAAAAGAAGGACGAGTAAAAACAGGAAATGATGCTTTGTTGATGAGGTAGGTATTGCATGCTTTGTCATCTGAGGAATCCGCAATGTCAGCTTGTGCATATAGAGGTATGCCCAAGGGATCCATCTCGTCCTCGTCTGTTTGATAATCTGGATCAATAGGCATCCAGTACATCCCAGTAGGTTGGAGGACAACTGATTGAGGAGGTTGGGGGGTTTGTAAATCCTCAGCGTCATAGTTAGAGTTGGATGAAAGTGTGATAACGGTCTGTGATGGTGTCATTGTCTCCGAATCGGCATGAGGTGGGTTTGGATCAAAGGTTATGTGTGCTGCAACAGTTGATTTGTCTTCCGATTTGGAATCTGACATGGCTTTGGCCTTTCTAAGGTTTCTCCAGCGTCTTCTTTGAGCCCTTACAGCTTTGCTTGCCTTTGCCATGGTGTTGATGTGGGGTTATGATTGAATCAAACCATGTATATGTATGTGGTTGAAAAGTGTCAATCAAATGAGGGGAAAGTGGCAATTAGGTGGGGAAAAGACAAAAACCCTGGAAGACGGACCACTCAGAGCATCCACAGTGGTGGGCTCCAAATTGGGGCTATCGCCAAATTTGGTGACTGAGCCCCGATTTTTTGGTGCAATGGCAGTCCCCATCGCCAAATTTTTTTGTAGCCGGCTTCAAATTTTGAGCTTTGGGCTACAAATTTGGCAACAAAAAGCCGGGCTCCAAATTCCCGCACTTGCTCAATCCCATACCTCACACATGCAAGCCCACGCGCACCAATCTTGAAGTGTGTGTAAACACATAGAATCTACACTTTTGAAGTCTAAACGACTGCATCCGGATTGATTTGGGGCCCCACCAAATTTGGATACACTCGATTTGGAGCCCCAATTTGGAGCCCACCACTGTGGATGCTCTCACATGGTATTACTGGAGCCTCCAAAATTTGGGTCTCGGGGCCGGCCCCGTGGGTCAGAATCGTGTTGAGACTAGACTGGATCAACTGTATTGTTGGAACTTTTGGGCCGTTGAGGAATGGAGAGTGCCAAATTATAGAAGGCAGTTGTGCGTTTTTTTTTTCATTATCTGCTCATCGCCACTTCATAAGAGCATCCGCACTCGTTTGCGGTTGTTAATTTGGTCACGTGCGGTAACAAACACAACATTAAGTAAAAAGTTACTTAACTCAACCAAATTTCGCACTCGTTTGCATTAGCAGCGCTGTAACTTTTATAACTTTACAGATAGTGCATGTACTCCGCACCGGTCGTGCAGTAAGGTAAAGTTTTAATTTTTTGAGTACACATCACCTGCTTTCATGGCCAGTTTTCATGTGATAGAGGCACTGTTCTCTTCTTTGCACTAAGATACTAATACTCCATCTACACATGAAGACCCGATATCATCCTGTTCATCTACTCGATCGATAGATCTTAATTTAAAATTACAAATTTAACATGAGTTTGTTCAGATCTTAATACATGAATTCCAATTAAAAAACAAAGGCTTTACTACATCGAGAAAGCTTTTAATGAGTCTGAATACACATAATGATCTTGTAAAAGATTTAAAGATTTAAAACTAGGAAATAAAAATCCAAACTTCAATTTTTAATTTGTATCACTTGATCCTAAAAGTCCTCCAATGATTGGTCTTTTAATGTTGATTTTCTTAAATATTGACCTCTACATAGCTATATGAATCTAGACATCTTTCATTTTCATCTGAATGGTTTGGAGTCGAGTTCAAGATGGTTGATTGACTTATTTCAATTGAAGACATCGATCGGTGTCGAACGTTCTTGAGTTGATTCATGCAACTGTAAGGCTTGGAATTCATCGTGTGTGAGTGGTGAAAAGGAGATATTGGTTGTTGACTTTGGTGTTGGAGGTCTGGTTGAGTTTTGTTTTTGGAGTCGAGTTGCCGGGAACAAGTCGTGATGTGTGATACCGCATGCGTTAGCCAATTGGTAAATTTACCGATTCGCTAACGCAAAATGACCGAAAATTAACTACCGCGGGGCTAATTTTTCACCGGTGTGGAAAAGACCCCGCGTTTGCGGTAAATTTAACCTTACCGCACCCGACTTACCGCACGAGTGCGGATGCTCTAAGCGTGCAAAGTGAGCAAGTGAGATGAGAGATTTTGGGCAAAAGCCCTCTCTGATCTCACGCAAGATTTTGGGATTGCGCGTAAGTCCCTCGCTGGCGCTCCGAGGCTTGTACCCCGGGGCCACGCGAGAGTACTTGTTTGGCTGCGCGCATGCTTCAATTCTTCGCAATCTTGCGAGATGAACCATTCTGGAGTGATCTAAACATCCATTGAAGTTGATCTCCGAATAGCCAAGGGGATGTAGTCTCAGGGTAGTCTTTTATCAGCTTCATGGACAGAAATTCTGCAGTGATCTAAACATCCATTGAAGTTGATCTCCGATTAGCTAAGGGGATGTAGTCTCAGGGTAGTCTTTTATCAGCTTCATGGGCAGATATCATGAAGCTAGTCTCATGGCGTTTCACAGGTAAAGAATGAGGCGATGCTGAGCAGGAGAAGGTACGGATGCAATTGCAATTCAGGAAGGAGAGGTCGGCGATGACAATAGACATTTAGTTTCAAAGAAGCGCAAAGGGATATCGATACATGACGGATCTACGATAGAGAAGAGCTGAGTCAGTATAGTCTTCTTGTCTTATCGATGGATTCTTGTAGAAGCAGAGTGAGGATTGGAAAGGAATCATAATTTTCAGTGTTAATTTGTTTAGAAATCATATAGAACAAGCCGTCAAGTGCGATACAGCTACATTCAGGCTTGCCCTTCGATCATTTTTTGTGGTTGTTTGTTAATCATTTGGGGAGGTCTTAGGTAGAGATGGTTTCAGAGGGTTCGATTAGTGAAAACGTAACTCACCTGAAGCGATTCTGTTCGTTGCGATTGATGGGGAGCAGTGGTCGGGCGGGTGCCGCTTGCACACGACTTCTCCAATTTTTATATAGCCCGCTGCCATTATCACGTGATCTATGATCATCATTCTTGACCTAAACCACAATTCACAAATCACTCGTCTGAGTTGGTCATCGGACCTTTAGAGCATCCACAACGGTCCACCTACTTTGCGGGCCCCCAGCGATGTAGGGGGTCAAAACGCAAAAAAACACTCCAACGGAGCTCGCACAATCGGGGGTGAGACGTCGGGGGCCTCCAGATTTCCATCCGGACCCCCCACATCTGCGAGGTCTATAGGGGCTCCCAATATCACGTGCCACTGCTTCCACGTGACCGATATAGTCATGTCTCAAACCGCACTCGAAACAAGATGATATGGTACAAGCATACCATATCACTCAATCGAGTTCTGGCCCCTGACTTCAAGTGCACCGCTGTGGACACCTGTTTTTTTGACCCCCTACATCCACAAAATCAGGATCGGGGGTCTGTTCCAGGGCTCGCAAAGTAGGTGGACCGTTGTGGATGCTCTTAGACACCTCGGTACATACCGAAGCCGGTTCAACGTTCAACGGGGACGAGTCAAAAAAAAAAATCATGACTCGTCAATTTAAATTCACATGAATTAAAAATTGAAATGCTGAACTATCCGGGAAATTTTCCTACGACTTCTGAATGTGTAGGAAGTGCAGGCCAATTTTCTCGTTTTCATAATGTTCACTTTCTGTCAAGATCAAAGATGCCTTTAGCTGCTGAAATCCCTTGAAGGAAAAACCCGTCTCTCCTTCTCATTTTCAATTATCTTTGAGTTTGTTTTAGGTTCCCTTGGCCAGGGCCCTTTAGTTTGCCTTGTGTATGTAGTCGTATTGTTACTAAATTGCATACTTCGAACCTCTATGCACTACAACAGAAACGGGGTCTGGCCTGGTCTGCCACTTCGTGTATCATTTCACATCTCCTAACCACGGATTTCTTACAAACCTGTGCTTCAAAAAACAACTAGGATCTTTTGGCAGATGTTGAATGCAAAATGGGATGTGCATATCTGTTCTGGTTCAGAATGAAATGCTCGCTGGATGTCTTCAGTTCTGCCACGAGCCTAGCCTTTCTGTGGACATTTCTCCGATGATTCCCAATTCAGACGTCCCTGGCGCACTTTGCGAGTTGTGCGGATCGTGGTCATTAGATTCATTGTCGTATTTTGTTTGTCTGTGTGGAATCCTGTTTGTGGCCTTCAATTCGAAAGCTTTGGTATGTAGACAGTTGTGAAACCACTCCTCACATGTTGGACAAAGTAGGATGTGAGAGTCAAGGATGTGACATTGAAAGAAGTCGGCGGGAGAGATATAGGGACATGTTCTGGTGACTCCGTATGTGATGTAGGGCTGCGACCCGGCCCTGAGTGTGACGGGGCCGCCCCGGGGCATCGCCCGGCCGCGAGAAGACCCGAGGACCTCTCAAAAACTCTCAGGGCCGACCAGGGCACGCCCTGGTCGAGGCTTAGGCATTGAAGGCAGCCATTAGGCTCAATTGAAGGCATAAAAAAGTAGCAAGTTTATTTCAATTCATTTATAAGACCTCTACAACTTGGTTACTTGACTATAATAAAAAATCTCGGGTAGAAAACTTGTTTTATCATTTATTCTCATGTATAGAACGGTATAGATCTCATGTATAGAACGGTATAGACAAGCTCTAATAGCCTGATGAGGAGATCAAGAAAACATCACAACACATTGTTCCAACTCTTGAGACAAACCTGGGCCTCGAGATTGGTAGGAGTGAAAGAGGCACGGTGGTCGGACATTACCCTCAGCGCATTAGAAAATGTGCGCTCAGTAGGAGCACTCGTGGCTGGAACTGCAAGCATGGCTTTTGCCATTCGTGCCAAGTTGGGCCAGTGTCGTCCGGCGGTGTCCCAGTAGACGAGAGGTTTGCATATCTCATCCTCCTGAGGAGCGGTGAGGTATTCTTTGACTTCATCTTCAATCGGAACGGTCTTGCGCCTCTTGATGTAGTGTTGAGGTCGGTCCAGGTTGAGATCCGTTTCCTGAGGTTCAACTATCTCGATTTCGGGGTTGAGAGAGGGTGTGAAATTGGTCGCTTGTGATATAAAGTAACTAACCAAGTCTTCATGTCCCCAACCAAGGGACTCCATCGTTTGGGCCTTAACAGCAGTAAGTTTGAGACGCGGGTCAAGTATGGCAGCACAGATGTAAACAGCTTTGGTCTCGGCGGCATTTTGATATTGAATTATTTTCTTGATCATCGGCTTGATTGCCACCTTGAGTTCCTTACATTTGGAATCAGCCCATGCCTATATGCAAATTGAAAAGTTCCAAACAGTCAGTTTAATCAAGTGAACGATTGAAAAGCAAAACAAAAATTATACATTACCTTTTCGAGCCTTTTGACCAGCCACTGATAGTCAGGCATGACAATAGAAAACGTGGGGTATGAATGACCCTCGATCGTGTTCGTAACGGTAGCAAGAGGTCCCAAGAACTGCACTAAACTTTCAACTAAGATCCACTCCTCGTGGTCGAGTTTAAACACCTCGAGAGCTGGGTTACAGTTGAACTGGTATTCCAATACAACCCTCAGCTCAACAAATCGAGCAAGTGAAGCGTGCGTGGAAGACCAGCGGGTTGAGACCTCATGAACGAGTCCAACCTTGCGATTCAAAGTGGCACATGAGGCAATTGCGTTGTCGAGTGAGGTCTTGAGCTGACTAGAATGCTTGATTTTTTTGTGGAAGGCTCGGATCCGGGTGAGAAGGCTACTTATCTCGGAGGTTGAGGTAGGCTCAATAAACAACGGAACAGATGAATGAGTTCGAGGTATGGCGGGATCAAGTAGATCGATAGGTTCAGGTTGGGTCTTTCGGTCAAATACCGCCAACCCAGCTTTAGCCACTAAATTAATTACATGTGCTACGCACCCATGGAGGCTTTGAGATGAATTGAAATGAGGAATCAAGGTCAAGAGGCATTGTCCCATTGTGGTATTGTTGGACGCGTTGTCAGCGGTGATACAGTAAAGACGGTCAGAGATATGAAAGGAATCCAAAATGGTCTTGAGAAGCGAAGCGAGGTTGGAGCCAGTGTGGGGTCCATCGATGGGCTTCACAGCGAGAGTGATACCGCGGAGAGAAAAGTCTTTGGTGATCCAGTGTGCGGTGACACCGAGCATGGCGATATTCGTCGGAGACGTCCATCCATCACAGGTGATGGAGATGTGGTCAACAGAAGAAAGCATCTTGATGATTTGATTTCGACTAGTTTGAAAGGTATCTAGAATTCCATCGGTGATGGCGGTTCGTTTGGATAGGAGGGTGAAAGCTGTGGGGTTGATCATGTTGATCACCTCTCGAAATTCTTTGGCATCGACAAAAGATATGGGGACCTCTTGATTGACAATCATCCGGATCAAAACCTCCTTGAGGTTAGCTCTGTTGAGCGGTTTGACCTAAAAGTAATATCATCATACTATTATAAGTAATTTTATTATTAAAATGTAAGTCTTTTAATGAATTGACTTACTTTCACAGGTACCCCATCGATATGAAAGGCTGACACAGCGGGTTGATCAGTTTGAACAGGTGCTACAATGTGATGATGTCGGTCAAGATGTCAAATCATCGACTTAGTACTGGCGTGTTTGTCGATGGCAAGAGGTTTGTTGCAGACAGGTGGTTCGGTATCGTCGTCGATGGGATTGGTGGCATCAGCAAATCCAAGTTGTGCTCGGCACACGTTCTTCATCACGCCATCGATTTTCTCGGTAGTGAAGTAAGTCCAGACCCAAGAAGAGTGTATTGTAGTGGTGGTATCGGAAGCAACCACCTCGGAAATGGAATCCAAAGGGGCGAGCAAAGAACAAGAGGACATATTGGCATTGGTACGTAGATGGGAAGAACGGGTGACGGGAGTTGACAGGGTGGGCATGATGGCCACTGAATGCTAATCCAAGACGTGGGTAAAGGGGTAGGGGGTTTCCGATTCGGAGTTACAGTAAGAGCATCCGCACTCATGCGGTAAGTCGCGTGCGGTAAGGTAAAATTTACCGCAACTGCGGGGCCTTTCCCACACTGGTGAAAAATTAGCCCCGCGGTAGTTAACTTTTGATTGATTTGTGTTAGCAAATCGGTAAATTTACCAATTGGCTAACGCATGCGGTAGCCCAATCGCAAGCCCTCCCTTCACCTTTCAAGCACACCAACTCGCCAACTCAACTCAATTCCGACTCAACTCGACTTCTCTTGACTCAAAACACCAGAATTGAGAATCAATGGAAATCAAACTGTCTTTTAGTTCCTCAAACTCATGGTATTTCTAGCTAGTTTCTTACTGTCTGATTCTGCTTATCCAATATTGATCAAGATTGTTCTACTTTCCATGTGATCATATAGATGTTTAGTGATAATTTAGATCCATCGAGATCGATTTCTTATCCTTCGAGTTGGTTTTACAAGGTTTTTAGATCAAAATGGATCGATTTCTTATTGTTTGTTTGAATTTTAGAAGGATTTTAAACAATTCTCATTGTTTGGATCGACTTCAAAAGGGTTTGATAAAAAAACTCGCATTCGACTGCAGGGGGGACCTATGCAAGAGGATCTTCATTATCTTCATTTCTTTTCAAATTCTCCATGGTCTTCAACATGATCTCTTTCAATTAATGATGAAATGAATTTAATATTTGCTTGTCTATAAACCTCTCTGTGCCAACCATCCAGCTGTGATGAGATTTCAAGTTAATATCAGTTGAAGTTTGCTGTCCCAGAGCTCTTTCCTGGCAGGAATCACTTGGAATGCACTGATTGATTGCAAAGGTGATCAATTCAGTTGTTTGGCGTATTTTGAGTCTTTAACCTTTGTATCAGTGTGGAAACTTGAATTATCTCTCAAGTTACTTAACTACTGTGTGGGTAATTTTGGCACGAGTGTGGAATTTGGTTGCGTTAGGTAATTTTTTACTTAATGTAGAGGTTGTTACTGCACATGACCAAGTTAACAACCGCAAACGAGTGCGGATGCTCTAAGATATTACGTAATGATGATCGTGAGAAACTCAAACTGGGAACAGGGATGAGGGGCTCGGCGCCTCGGTCGGGTCGGGCGCCGGGATGCCCGAGGGTGTTTTGTCACTCTCATCAAGTTAGGTTTGGCTGCCCCGGGGCACGGACTGTGAGGTCAAAAAAAACCCTCGGGCGACTTCGGCCGGGCGGGGTCGGGTCCGGGTCGCAGCCCTAATGTGATGACAGCATCAATTATGCATCAGGCTGAAGACGATGAAATATACACTTCAGTTACATTCCCCAGTTTCAAGCTTACGATATTTCACAGTTTCTTAATCAGTTTATCACAGATCGGAATATTGTATCGAAATCTGGCTTGGAGACGAATTCTTCGTCCTGAGCAGACTTTATGAACGTTGGCAATATATGAATAAACGTGATGATATAATGAACTCAGCAATTATACTCAAGGCGGGTTCTTGAATTAGGTTGTGTATCACCGATCGCTGGCCTTGGACTTCTTAATCAAATTCATCTGATTGGTCTTTTCCAAATGACGAAATAGGCCAATCATAAGTCATCCACCCGCTGGCGGAGGCTTGTACCCATATGATTTCACAGGCGGTGCTTTGCCCAACAGCTCCCTGGGTGCTTTCAGGCATTGGGGCGCACTTCAGATCAACGATATTAAGTGCAAAAGTATGTGGACGTCTTCAATTCAAAAGACAGCACTTACAGACCTCTTTCCTTGAAACGTACTTCGCCCAAATCCCTTTCCTTCGAGGACTTATCAGTAAATCCCACAAATCGGCTTCTCAAGTTAATCCTCAAATTCTCCACGCTTCGAGAGAAAAGAACGCGAGCTATCATGTTGAAGCAAATTGACGAGATTACCAATCTACCTTTTTTGCTCATATACCTCGTTCTAAGTTGGCCGTTTTGTGTTCTCGCTGGCATCAAAAAATTCGTGACATCAGCAGTGAACCGTCGTGGTCACTCACTTGTAGCCGATATGGCCGAACAGTTCATAAGGGGTAAGCATTTCAATCATTCATTCATTCACAACATAGGCCGAGTCAAGAAAAAAAGCGGCAAATGTTGAGCCGCATACCATCTTTAAGACCACAATCGCACACGATCAAGCATCGCGGGAATTACTCCCAAAGGCGGCCAATTTAGCAATACGGTGGTCGTAGTAGACTCAGATGGTATGTGAATACTTTCATACGAGAGATACACCTAGGCTAACCAGTAGTGTACTTTGTGTTAGGCTCAGACGGAGAACTGAGTCAAGAGTATAGAGAATTCTCAGATGTATTCAACTCAGAGATTTGGAAATCGGGTTAGCTAACCATCTATTCAAAGCCTTTTCGAGTCTCTTGCGCCAATACGTTCTGAT
Source organism: Melampsora larici-populina 98AG31 (assembly GCF_000204055.1). Lineage (NCBI taxonomy): Eukaryota > Fungi > Basidiomycota > Pucciniomycetes > Pucciniales > Melampsoraceae > Melampsora > Melampsora laricis-populina. The sequence continues at coordinate 192,485 of NW_006768803.1, forward strand.
GAGCCTTGAGTAGCAGAAAAACAAGGATACTCGCTCGTAGGAGAGACCACTCGAAGCCCCACCCTTGATGATGTTCCCTTCATTCGGCGCAATAGTATGACTACTTTATCTGCATCTGATATCACCGTATGTATAGTAGGTCCCGGGGAGAAAAAATGTCTAACATGGTGTTGATTGTATGCGTTTCAGATCGTCCAAAGAAACGTGGTCAAAAACGAACCAGGAGTCCTCCTTATTCGGATGATACACAAGAGGGTAAGCTATTATTTCTTGACTTTGAATTTGGTGAATGCTTCGCAAAGGAGGTTAGATTACTTACCACTGAAACTGTGGATCCACTCGACATGAAGGTCTCCATAGGACAGGAAACACTCAAACCAATTTGCACAAAGGTATGCCCATCTTCCTACCTTCATTGAAGCGTAGACACCAAAATTGACTCCGGTATTGGCCCAAAAGATCGCTACGGCAATTCGACTGCAAGCACGAGAACTATCAGAAACATGGCGCCATCTTTATCTACAGGTATGAGCATTAGTTGTTTTTCGTGACTTGGTAGAGTGCCATTTCTGACTTGTGTACATACTTTCCATGAATGATTGCTAACCCTCGATTCACCAGCGAGCAAAATTCCTGAGACATGTACACCTATATTTGAAAGAAGAAGCATGTTTAGCCCAGAAATATCGCTTTGGCCAATGGGAAGTCCCGAGCCTATACCTCCTGCAGATGAATTCAGAACCCTTGAAGGCAACAAAATTAAGAGTATCTTGTGTGAGTCACAATTCAAGATCTCAATTTTATGTTATTGAATTGACTTCAGATCAAGAATTACCCAAGTCATATGCGGCTGGACCATATGAATTTTGATATGTGGGATCTCAAATTTTGACCACGCTGTATTCCGCAACTTTGATCTTTGGGAGATTCATGTGGGGTTCTGCAACCATCGATGATGGGTTTGAGTCGAGCCCGACTGCCCCTGCTATCAGATTTCAGTTTGCGAATGCATAACCCAAAGCTAATCTGATAGTGGAATATTGATGTTTCTCCCTTTTCTGTACATGTTGAAGCTCTTTCGAAAATGTCCTGGCGCAAAGCTTTTGTGAAATCGAGTGAACCTTCACCAATTCCTCCATTACCGAAGCGCAGGAACGAGCATCCCTCTGGTGAAGCTCGCAGACTTTCTTTGATTGGTATTCATGGGGTATCTTCTCTAACTTTGGTGCGAATCGATCTACTGTAGGTGTGGCTTCCCGTCTAAAGGAGATGATGCCCAAGCAAGTGTCTCGAGAACACAAACTTCCAGCCGATGATTGCGACCCGCAAGGAAAAGTCTTTCGCAGACTCAGAAAGGGAATCAAATTGCGGTTCTCGTTTCGTTTTAGTGATTCCCGAGCTTCAGATACCGAATAGGCACTCGGGCCACCACAATCGACCACCAACCGCTTCATCCAAATTTCTCTTTTGATATATCCATAGTCAATTCTAAGCGTGGAGGGAAAGCCGATGAGACATCGCATTCATCTTTCTATTTATATATTTATGTCCTCTACGGAAGAATGCCTATAATCCTTGATATTCAGCCGACCCATATGTGGAATATGAAAAAGCTTGAAAGTTTCTGTGATTCCTATGTGATTTGAATCAACTCAAGCGTAATGTCTTAAAACGTAAAATAATACTTACCCATCTTGACTCTTCAATCATAAAAATTGCCTTACATGATCAACGAGTTAACGATTGTGATTGAGCGGATTCTTACGCTTCTTCTATGAGTCAGACTCACGTACAATGAAGGCTTAGGATTGAGTTGCACACTTCCTACATTCAAAAAATTTTGGATACTTGTATGACGATCTTGGAATGAAATCAAGACTTCACAAAGTCACCAATTCAAGCAAGTTCAGCGAGAAGCTTATCTGTAGTTTGGGCTTTCTTGGCGAGGAGCTTGTTGACAGTCGTTGACCTTCTGGTGGGGCAAAATGTTTCCCAACCTGATTATCGCTAGGTATCATCAAGACAGGAATACATAGCTTTTGAATCCGATTTGCCTTGCCGATATCACATCAATCTGAATCGCTCGCTTTCTTTTTGGCATCTGCACGGTTTCGAGTGGCACTTCGGGATCGGCTTTTGGACACGTTCATGCTCTTAACTTTCGGCTATAGGAACCATAGTGATTTGTGTCAAAGAGAATGAGAAAGAAAGGACATGGGTTGAGAAGCGTTTGCTGAACCAGCATAAATTATATTTCGTCCACCTTTTCCGCCCTCCACAAAACGTGTGACCCATTGCGCTGTAAAGGTCAGTAACTTTTGCAATTGTTAGGATCTCGGACCGAGTGAGGACTTGAACAGAAACTATTCATCTGCACAGCATATCCGTTAATCCCCGCGTACGATTTTTCACGATCTCAATTCAGACTCAGTCGATCACAAATCGGAATACTCTGTGCATATGTTGAGGTGCAGCTTCAAGCTTGGGATCATATCGATCGCCTCCCGGAACGGAGTTCATAAACGTCTGTCATGGTATAAACAAACGTGATGATAAATAGGTTATCTATTGTGTATTACCGATTGCTTGCCCTTGACTTGCTAATCAAATTCATCTGATGCTCTCTCCCTATCGACGAATCAAAAAGTCTTTCCTTATCTGGTGGTCGTGGCCCGTACATACTCGTAAGACGGCACTTTGCCCAACAATTCACTTGACGCTTTTTAGCACATAGTGGGATTCACTTCGGATCAAGGAAATCAAGTACACAGCGGTCGAGACTATTTTGATTGATAAAACAGTATAAAGACCGCAGGCAAATCTGAAACGGAGAAGCTCACTCAACGCGTAATTAACTTCAGCTGAGTCCGCGAACGTACTTCGCCTGCATTCTTCTCCTTTGGAGCCGTACAATGATAACTCGATATATTAGCTTCTTGATCTGATATTTTCTTTGCATTCTTATCGTCTCAAAAGGGAAGAACGCGAAAAATCATGTTGAAAACACTTGACGATATCACCAATTTACCTTTTTTGCTCATCTATTGCGGTCTAAGTTGGGCGTTCTATTTTCTCATTGGAATCAAAAACCTCTGGAAACAAGCGGGTAGAGATGGTGGCAACGCACCCGCGACTCATGTGGCTGAATGGTTTACAAACGGTAAGGCTTTTGATCAATGAATCCTATCAGCAAAATATGGCGAGTAAGGAGAAAAAGTGAAAATCGTTGAGCGAGGTTTCATCTTTTCCTAAGATCACAATCCCAGGCGATCAAGCATCACAGGTGTCACTCCCAAAGGTGCCCACTTCAGCACCACCGTGGTCACTACGGATCCAGATGGTATGTGATCTCCTTCATACGAAAGATGCAAATGGGCTAACAAGTAGCGTATGATATATATCCATGTTAGGTTCCGTCGATGACGGCAGTTATGAGAGTAGTAAAGAAGATTTCTCTGATGCATTTGACTCAGAGGTTTGGGAAACAGGTCAGCTAGCCAACAATGCATAATGCGCCAAAAAACTCTCAATTTCGCGTGGATCAATACGGTCTGATGAGCGTCGTACAGCAGAAAAACACGAATACTCGTTCTCAGGGGAGGTTAACCAGAGTCCAATCCCCGAGGATGTGCTCTTCATTCGACAGCATCGTAGGTTTATCTTTTTGCCTCTCATCTTTTACTGTGTGTAGATTAGGTCCCAGATGAAATGACTGTCTGGCGTGGTGTCAATTGTATGCTTTTTAGATCTCTCAAGCTTACATAGTCACAAGCGAAGCAGGAGTCCTTCCGTTTTGGATCGTGTACAAGAGGGTAAGCTTTGTTTGCACAGCTGCATCTTTTCGTAGTAATTGCTTGGTCAAAGAGGTTAGTATTCTGACCGCTGTGGTCACAGATGTCCCCCCGACCGAAGATACCCATAGATCTAGTAACACAAAAACTGAGATGTCAAAAGGTAGTCAATTGCCATCCGAATACTGTCATGGGCGCACAGAAGTCGAAATGGACTTGTCCCAAGAATCTAAAGATCACTATGGTATTGAAACTGGAAGCATGGAATCTGTGAGAAATGGTATGAGCATTGGTTCTTTCTTTGTGACCCCGCAGAGTGACACTTCTGACTAGCTTAGTCCTCATAAATGATTGCAAAACCTCTATCCACCAGGGAGATCATTCAAAATGCCTGAGAAGTGCACAACCTCCCTTGAAAGACCAAACATCTATCGTCCGGAAATATCGCTTTGGCCAATGAGAAGTATTGACTCTATACACTCGCACCCTCCCGTGGGAGGCGGAACCCTGGTAGGCGAGAAGAAAAGGAGTCTTTTGTGTGAGTCAAGGATTAAGATCTCAACTTTATTCTGTCTAGATTACATCCAGACATCAACCAAGTCACAGGTACATGGGTCATTTATATTTCTGTGAATGCGGAATCCAAAACTTGATCAAGCTGTATTTCACAACCCTGACCTTGAGAAAATTCATATAGAGCTTTGCAATTAGTCATGCCGCGCTTGAGTCAAGCCCATTCGATCGTTCAATCATATTTGAGTTTGGAAATTCATATCCGAAAGCTAATCTGACAATGTGATATTTATGTTTCTTCTCTTCTCGGATATGTATAAAGCTTTTTCAAGGATGTCTTCGCGCAAGGCCTCTGTGAAACCGAGTGAACTTTCAGAACTTCCCTCATCACCGAATCGCAGGAACGAACAAAGATGTGGTGAAGCTCACATGGTTTCTGTCATCATCTTTTGTGGGATGTCTTCTCTGACTTTGGTGCGACAATTCACTCCAGCTGTGGCTTCCCGTCTAAAGGCGATGATATCCAGGAAAGTCCCAGGAGAACAAAAAACCCGAGCCAATTATTGCGACCAAGAAACAGTCTCATTCAAAAAGTGAATCGAATTGCGGCTCGAATTGCCTTTTGGTGACCCAATGTCCGACTTCGATTAAACAGGCACACGGGGTGGCAACATTGACTGCCAACAGGTGCATCCAAATTTCTCTCCTTGTATTTCCACTGTCAACCCTCAGCCTGAAGTCAAGGTTGACGAGAGGCCGTTATCTATCTTCTGGTGAGGTCTATATATAACTGCCTTTGATACTTGATGTTTGGTCATCCCATATGTGGAATACATATGAGAAAAACTTTCTTTTATTTCTATGTGATTTGAATCCACTCCAGAGTGGTGCGCTCTAATCCGCCGCAAAGTATAAATACACTCACCCGAGTATGCAATCATATTTCTTTACATGATCAACAGATCAACAATTGAGGCTGAGGATCCATTTGTTTAAGCAAGACCTGGTCAGAGATTGCATTCTTAAAAAGTCAGTGTCTGTTTGAAATAGCACTGTGAACGTCAAATGATTGCCCCCAAGTGGGAAGGGCAAAATGGTTAAGAGTACAATTGTTCATAAAAGGATCTATCACTGCACACCTTAGCCATAAATCAACACCCACACTACATATGTCCAGCGGGCTGAGTTAGGGCTATGAACTGGCCCTAACTTTCAGGGCCGGCACCAGGGCTTTGCCCAACCCTGGGTAGACCCGAGGGCCTTCAGAAAGTGTTCAGGGCCAACCACGGCACACCCTGAGCAAATTATAGGTGCTAAAACTGGGCAATACAGTGATTAATTTGAATTTTATTGCAAGTTTATGTGTGTGTGATGCTTTGTAGAAGCTATGTGAGCCTACATCAAAATCAAAAAGAGCTATAGGAGGAAATTTAGAAAGAAAGATTTTGTCAACACAGCAAAAATACAGCGGGTGTTGAGTAGCCCGGCCCCGCCCAAGGTGCCCACAAGGCTTTCATCACTCCGATCACGCGTGTCAGGTCATGTGGGGTGTTTTTTTTTATGTGGGGCGCACCAGGGCACTCCTTTTTGAGCTCTAAAAGGCACACCCTTGGTGAGGGTGTGAAGGCGCTCCACTAGGATACATTGTGTTAAGGCCCTTGAAGCTTGAGAGAGATGCAAGAGGAGAGCTAAGGGTGTCTTCAAGTAGGTACAGCCGTTTTCAAGATCAATGATTTTTTTCAAGCATTCATCATCCTTTGCAAAAGTCCAAATCTGTGTCCAAAACCCTTTTCAGATATGTTGATTTCGCACCCTCTTGCATGCGATAGTACGCAAAGCAATGGAGAATAGTTGAAATGTCAAAATATCCCCACCTGAGATGTCAAAGCCCAAATTTCCAAAAGGGTTTTGTTCGAGTTTTGGACAAAATTGAACAACTGAAATATCCAGGAAAAAATCAACAATCTTGAAAACAGCTGTAATAGATTGCAACGTGAAGAGCAGTAAAAGTCTGCACTGTGGAGCTCCAAGTATGCAGTGGTCTCAGTACAAGCATATGATCTAAGTATAAGAATACAGCTCATACCATATTGTTTTTCTCCAAAAAAGACAAGTATAGAGGCACAAGCCTTTCATGTCTCATGAGTATAGTTTTAATTTAGATGTGAGTTGTGATCACCTATACAGTAGTTACAAGGTAAATCACAAAAACAAATGATCCTTGTTCCAATCCTCATCTTCAGAAGGAGATACATCAACCATATTCTTATCACCTTCTTGCTCCAGATCATTTTCATTTTTAAATAAAGTGATGTCAAATAGTGTATCCATGTGTTCTAATTCATCTAATTGAATACCTTTGGGGTCTTCATCATCTTTGTAATGAATACTGTCCTCAAATTCTTGAAGTTGATCTCAATCTTCAAACTGTAATTCTTGGGCATTGAGATCATTATTGGTTTTGTCCACAGGCTTGTTTTTTGATGAAGAATTTGATGGGCGTTTTGGGTTCTCAAATTGAATATTCATGTTGATCTGAGACATCATCTTCAGTGTGATAACATTCATACATGGGCGTGACTTTTTTTTCTGAGAAGACATCCCAGAAAACAAGCTTTCAACCCCAGCAGTGTGAGCTATGATCTTGAAGAGCTTCACAGCAAAAGTCTTGAGATCATGAGTGTTTGGAGTATTGGGTATTCTTAACCAATAGTCCATCACAGATGATGCTAAAACATAATCATCAGTAGTGTTAATTGACTTCACCTAAATCATATAAAGTAAAGAGTCTCACATTTGGACACCAATTGAAATGAGCCCTCTGAGTTGTAGTAGTGTAAGACCTGGTTGAGTAAATTCACACATTTGTTTTTGCTGAATTTCCATTTCTTAGCAATATTGACAGTTTGGCAAGTCATGTGATCAAGATCAAACTTGCAAGATGTAGTGATTTATTGACAGCTGGGTGTAAGAAACAAGCCAACAATATAGGCTGGTTCTTCAAAAACTTTGATTTGTTTGTTGATGGTAGTAATGCAATGAGACATGAAAGGTGAGTATACAACTCCAACTAGTGGCATCTCCTTGAGCTTGATGTACATATTGTGATTGATGACCTCTTTCCACACATCACCAACGGTAGTATTAGCATGCTCTAGGGCCGCAATGGCATCAACAACTGGTTGTAGTACTTGAACCAACACATCATTCAAAGCAAAGTGTTGTCAATTGACAACGAGTTCACAAATGTTCTTCCTGATGGCAGGACTGTCAATCAATCAATCTTTGGTCGTATAGACACATTTCTTGAACCTCAGCTTGTGCAATTGAACACACAAGCAAACTTTAGCAAAAGAAAACCATTGGGTCTTGGTGAAGGTTTTAAGTCCATGTGAGATGCCTTCTTTTCCTTGCCAACTCTCCACACTGCAAGTATAATGTATTTTCCCAAGGTGAAAAATGATTACAGTTATTTCACAAAATGATTAAAAATGCATTAATTGTGCATTAATTCTGCATTTTTCTGCATCAATTCTGCATTATGAATCATTTTGTGCATTAAATTCAATCATTTTTCACCTTGGAAAAATACATTATTTTTGCAGTGCCAAGAAGCTCATCCAGTAATGAGCTTTAGTAAAGAAATCGACAAGTTCTTTCTTGTTTGATACTATTACTACTTCTTTCAACATTGGATGAGCCAAGATATATTTTGTGCTCAAGTTGAGGACATGTAAACAGTGAGGTAAAGTGAAAATGGCCGGAAATTCTTGGGAAACAATTGTCTGGTAGGATTTGAAATGTAGAAAAACACCATCAGATCTTTAGGAATTGAGGATGGTGTTATAATGGACTACTTAGAGCATCTCCAACGGCACCTTGTAAACGTAACAATACGTAAACTGTATTTTACGTTTACAGGGTCAGGTCAAAAAACAACCATCCAACAGTCGCCAGCTTTCTCACATCTGGCCATGTGTGTGAATTTTGTTTTGAGGAATACCAGGTATCACATGTCAGCACGTTCATATATGAGGGGCTCTTGCAAAAGATGCAACACACAGTTTTGGAAGGTTTTAGACATAATGATACCACATTTGTCTAATGATGAATATGATGACTGAAAGAAATTACATATCAAGTACACCACCGGGCAGCCTTTGAGCAAAAAAGCGCTGCCAGAGTGCGATGAAGGGCTACGTGAATTTCACCGAGCAATCGACTTGAAATGCAGATGAAACTCGGCGACGTTGAAAGCCGTGCGAGTTTGAATCACACAGATGTGATGTCACAAATGGCAGCAGTAAGACCACGCTGCCATCACGTCGCAAACTGTGACAAAAGGTTTCACAATTGCGACGTGAATCACCACGTGGTCATCACATTGGCTGTGGCCATGGTATGATCACCTGATGATTTCACCGTAGCCACAGTGCCCGCTGCCCCATAACCACACAAATATTCCAATCAAGGTCACATTGTGATTGAGAATCAAGATGAAGATATTCGTAATCTGCGTGCTGTGCAGTTGACCGCAGTTGACCGTTTTCCTGAGCTTACAACATGATATGATGACATTATGATGTCATTCATCATATCACTCAATGTTTTGGTATAAAAAGTGTTTGAACTTCGACCTCTCAATGAAGTCCCAAACATCTCATTCATCAACAATTCATTCATCCCTTTACACTTTTTTCTATATATCATCTGATCCTTTCCCTACTACCATCCATTACTCACAGATCCTCTTGATGGTCATTGACTACTTTTAAAGACGCTCTTGAATATTTCTCATGGATTGTTTTTATTTCAAGATTGGTTAAACTTATCATCTTGAGTCTGATCTTCTTCTTTCAATCACTTGAACTCTGTCATCTTGAGTATTCACCAGTCAGTATCAGTTGGATGTATCTTCAACCTTTCATCTATCGCAAATCCAATTGATCGACTCTTTTATATCTTGTTTACTTACATTTTTACGCATATCAACAAGAGATTTAGGAACATTATATCCAAGGCAAGACCAATTGAACTAACTGTAGAATGGTAGCAGGGAATTATATCTGAATTGAAAAGATGTTGTATGACTTTGAGTGTGGTTGATTCTGTCATGATCTCCTGAGGGAGTAATTTGTTTTTGTCTTTCAAGTTTGTATCCTGATTAGCCCATGCTCCTGACCAATCCTCTTTGGATTGGTCAGGAGATTTTTTTTGATCCTCTCGTAAGCCGAGCAACATTGCAATCACGCGAAGCCCACATAAATGCTATGTGGTAGCCCGTTGGAGTACGCCCACATGGTGGAATGCAACGGCACGGCCACCAGAGTGGAAGGTGAATGCCATGAGGCAAATGGCCACATTGCCAGTTCTATCCAGCCGATGCACTGAAGCGCTGTGGTGTTCACAGTGCTACCACGTGGGAGGTACTGTGAAACCCATGCGGTTTATGGATTGCAGTCGCGAGGTGACTCGCCTCTTGTGAATGCTACGTGAACCACTATAGAGCCAAATGGCGACATGGAATTCACGCCTCAACTGCCCCGTGGTGTATATAGTCAATGAGATATCATTCAACTTTCAAAAGGAATATTGTGCGCTTTTGGCGTTTTTGGCAGGAGCACAACCTTGAGAGTCCCTGAATCATGTGCACGGTGGAGGGAAATCATTTTAAAGAAAAAATACAGCTTAATGTATGTTTTCAGACAAGCCTGTACGCCTTTTTGCAATTCAGGACCGTTGGAGATGGTCTTACCCAAAACTTGACCATGATCAAGGGAGAATCATAGACCACAGCACTGATCTGATCCCATTGAAGGCCTTGAGCTTTAAGAGTGTCCTTCAATGCATCAAATGTACTTTCCACTGTATGAAAAAGTTGATTAAGGTCCAGTACATCAATGAAGTGTTTGACTTCAGTGCCACATAAAACAAGCACTGCATATATACTGTTCTTAGATATGTTGGTCTAGCCATCTAGCAAGATTGTTAAGTTTGATTGAGTCTTCAAGTTTTCTTTGACAGCACTTTTGTGTTTAGCATGTAGAAGAGGGAGAGTTTTTTCCATCATGCAATATTGGGTTGGAGGGTTGAACGGACAGACAGCTAACATTTGTTGAAAATTCATGAAATACTTATTGCGAAGAAATCTAAACGCTGCTTTGCCCATAATGAGGCCTTTGAGAATCTCTTCATCTAGCTTAGCTATCTTATCAGGTGGATAGGGGATGAAGAACTGTTTGATACCAAAGTTGTGAACAATCTTAGTGTCTGGAACAATGGAGACTTCCTTTGTAGTGGTTGTGGGGATAGAGGGTGGTAGAGTGGAAACACTATTTTCTGTATCATCCTCAGTGATCAACAAGTGTTTGTAGATTTTTGCAAGATTGAGATTGATTGACATTTGTTGATCATATGATCAGCCAATTTGTTTGGTTTTCCTTCCATTGTCTCCTTGCAGTGCTGACATTTGGCAAGGCAATGGTGCATGATCAGTTGACATATATGATATAGAATTTGGTCCATTGCTTCCCAAATGCAGAAGTTTGTGGAATCCAGGCAGATTTGTCCTTCTTGGTGACTTTTGGCATATCTTGATGGTGGACGGTGGTGCATGATTGTAAGGTTTAAACTTCAGTGTTTGAATGGAGTCAATAAGGAATTTTGAGGTGGTTTGTAGGAAGCCACCTTGCTTTACCTGACCCATTAGCCATATTATATAACCAGGGCGTGCCACCCCCAAATCCAGCCTGAGTGGGCGTGCTCTGGGCGCTCCCTGAGGCTTGCTTTTCACACCACGCCCACCATGTGAGTGTCAGGGCACATAGAACAAAATTGCTTCAAAGTTTTGGCTTCAATAGCAACTGTACAAGTTCATTTGGAAAAGATAAAACATATTAGTTGGGGCTGGTGTAGTAGATGTCTTGTCAATAAGGAAGCTTATTGAGCAAGGAAATAACCGTGTAATAGTTGATATATAACTGCTACATGTTGATTACATATAACTTATATATGTAGGACAGCAGTTGCCAATAGTAATCAAAGAGAAATAGCAGAATAAAGACCAGATCCGTGGATACTAACACTAAAAGAGCTTATAAGGGACTTGTAAGGGCTTTTGGAGGTTGTTATGGACAGATTGATTGGTTTATAAAGCTTGGTAAACTTGATTGGTTATTTTAAAGGATGGGGAACAAAAGAAATAAGACAAAGGCAAGGGTTTATATACCCATCAGAACAAGCAGAAAGTGCACAGAAACATAAGAAAATACAAATAAGGAGGCTAATGTGAACATCTCCTGTTTACAACTGATCAATGATCCGTAGATGATCACATATGATCATTACAACAAGATCTGCGCATGTAATGATCTACTTTTTAGTATTACTGATCTTTAATTCCCATGATCCCTGATTCACCCTTGTAATTCATTCTATTACAACCCTTCCTTTTAGCACGACAGCCCTAGACCTCCCTTCTTGGCGGCCATCACATGCCAAGAAGATCAGTTTTAGATGAACAGCTACTAAGTTGGGTTCCCAATCCAACTTAGTTGCTTGAACTAGGACTACATGTGGTTATTAGAAAGATTATCATAAAACAAATCACTTTAGGATCATCTTCCAAACTGATCCGTGAGTATTTTGTTTATTGAATATTGACCATCTTTTGAATACACAAAAATAGAGAAAAATAGAAACTGAATTGAAGTTCAAGAGAAAGTGATAAGTGAAAAAAGAATAGTAGAAATAAAGTACTATGTGTATTACTTGTGTAATTGATGATTACATGTTTGTAACTTCATGTAATCATTTGTTACGAGTTCTTTCAGCTTATTACTACATGTAATTGTTGAATTACATGTAGTTATATGTATGTAATAAAGTTTGATTGTCAGGAAGGAGATATACGGCTCACGCTCACACCCGGGGCCCCGAAGCCACGAGGCGCCCTGGAGGGGCACATGGCCGTGGCCAGGGCTTAGGCCACGCGTGGCCCTCACCACAAACCCTTCATGACCTTCATAGTGCATGAAGTTCAGCTTAATTCCCCTTCAAAGAGTGCCTTAAGCAGGGAGTAGCACCTGAAGATGAGTTGGGCTATGATCAAAAGTTGTTTCAAGGGCAGGCCACACAGGGCTGGGCAGGGCTGGGCCACGGCCCTGGCCACAGCCCTGGCCACGAAAAAGGTGCCGGGTGTGAGCGTGACATACGGCTATGTCCGTGTATGCCCTTCCTGACATGTCTTGTGTCTTTTCCAAATTAGGGCTGCGACCCGGCCCTGAGTGTGACGGGGCCGCCCCGGGGCATCGCCCGGCCGCGAGAAGACCCGAGGACCTCTCAAAAACTCTCAGGGCCGACCAGGGCACGCCCTGGTCGAGGCTTAGGCATTGAAGGCAGCCATTAGGCTCAATTGAAGGCATAAAAAAGTAGCAAGTTTATTTCAATTCATTTATAAGACCTCTACAACTTGGTTACTTGACTATAATAAAAAATCTCGGGTAGAAAACTTGTTTTATCATTTATTCTCATGTATAGAACGGTATAGATCTCATGTATAGAACGGTATAGACAAGCTCTAATAGCCTGATGAGGAGATCAAGAAAACATCACAACACATTGTTCCAACTCTTGAGACAAACCTGGGCCTCGAGATTGGTAGGAGTGAAAGAGGCACGGTGGTCGGACATTACCCTCAGCGCATTAGAAAATGTGCGCTCAGTAGGAGCACTCGTGGCTGGAACTGCAAGCATGGCTTTTGCCATTCGTGCCAAGTTGGGCCAGTGTCGTCCGGCGGTGTCCCAGTAGACGAGAGGTTTGCATATCTCATCCTCCTGAGGAGCGGTGAGGTATTCTTTGACTTCATCTTCAATCGGAACGGTCTTGCGCCTCTTGATGTAGTGTTGAGGTCGGTCCAGGTTGAGATCCGTTTCCTGAGGTTCAACTATCTCGATTTCGGGGTTGAGAGAGGGTGTGAAATTGGTCGCTTGTGATATAAAGTAACTAACCAAGTCTTCATGTCCCCAACCAAGGGACTCCATCGTTTGGGCCTTAACAGCAGTAAGTTTGAGACGCGGGTCAAGTATGGCAGCACAGATGTAAACAGCTTTGGTCTCGGCGGCATTTTGATATTGAATTATTTTCTTGATCATCGGCTTGATTGCCACCTTGAGTTCCTTACATTTGGAATCAGCCCATGCCTATATGCAAATTGAAAAGTTCCAAACAGTCAGTTTAATCAAGTGAACGATTGAAAAGCAAAACAAAAATTATACATTACCTTTTCGAGCCTTTTGACCAGCCACTGATAGTCAGGCATGACAATAGAAAACGTGGGGTATGAATGACCCTCGATCGTGTTCGTAACGGTAGCAAGAGGTCCCAAGAACTGCACTAAACTTTCAACTAAGATCCACTCCTCGTGGTCGAGTTTAAACACCTCGAGAGCTGGGTTACAGTTGAACTGGTATTCCAATACAACCCTCAGCTCAACAAATCGAGCAAGTGAAGCGTGCGTGGAAGACCAGCGGGTTGAGACCTCATGAACGAGTCCAACCTTGCGATTCAAAGTGGCACATGAGGCAATTGTGTTGTCGAGTGAGGTCTTGAGCTGACTAGAATGCTTGATTTTTTTGTGGAAGGCTCGGATCCGGGTGAGAAGGCTACTTATCTCGGAGGTTGAGGTAGGCTCAATAAACAACGGAACAGATGAATGAGTTCGAGGTATGGCGGGATCAAGTAGATCGATAGGTTCAGGTTGGGTCTTTCGGTCAAATACCGCCAACCCAGCTTTAGCCACTAAATTAATTACATGTGCTACGCACCCATGGAGGCTTTGAGATGAATTGAAATGAGGAATCAAGGTCAAGAGGCATTGTCCCATTGTGGTATTGTTGGACGCGTTGTCAGCGGTGATACAGTAAAGACGGTCAGAGATATGAAAGGAATCCAAAATGGTCTTGAGAAGCGAAGCGAGGTTGGAGCCAGTGTGGGGTCCATCGATGGGCTTCACAGCGAGAGTGATACCGCGGAGAGAAAAGTCTTTGGTGATCCAGTGTGCGGTGACACCGAGCATGGCGATATTCGTCGGAGACGTCCATCCATCACAGGTGATGGAGATGTGGTCAACAGAAGAAAGCATCTTGATGATTTGATTTCGACTAGTTTGAAAGGTATCTAGAATTCCATCGGTGATGGCGGTTCGTTTGGATAGGAGGGTGAAAGCTGTGGGGTTGATCATGTTGATCACCTCTCGAAATTCTTTGGCATCGACAAAAGATATGGGGACCTCTTGATTGACAATCATCCGGATCAAAACCTCCTTGAGGTTAGCTCTGTTGAGCGGTTTGACCTAAAAGTAATATCATCATACTATTATAAGTAATTTTATTATTAAAATGTAAGTCTTTTAATGAATTGACTTACTTTCACAGGTACCCCATCGATATGAAAGGCTGACACAGCGGGTTGATCAGTTTGAACAGGTGCTACAATGTGATGATGTCGGTCAAGATGTCAAATCATCGACTTAGTACTGGCGTGTTTGTCGATGGCAAGAGGTTTGTTCCAGACAGGTGGTTCGGTATCGTCGTCGATGGGATTGGTGGCATCAGCAAATCCAAGTTGTGCTCGGCACACGTTCTTCATCACGCCATCGATTTTCTCGGTAGTGAAGTAAGTCCAGACCCAAGAAGAGTGTATTGTAGTGGTGGTATCGGAAGCAACCACCTCGGAAATGGAATCCGAAGGGGCGAGCAAAGAACAAGAGGACATATTGGCATTGGTACGTAGATGGGAAGAACGGGTGACGGGAGTTGACAGGGTGGGCATGATGGCCACTGAATGCTAATCCAAGACGTGGGTAAAGGGGTAGGGGGTTTCCGATTCGGAGTTACAGTAAGATATTACGTAATGATGATCGTGAGAAACTCAAACTGGGAACAGGGATGAGGGGCTCGGCGCCTCGGTCGGGTCGGGCGCCGGGATGCCCGAGGGTGTTTTGTCACTCTCATCAAGTTAGGTTTGGCTGCCCCGGGGCACGGACTGTGAGGTCAAAAAAAACCCTCGGGCGACTTCGGCCGGGCGGGGTCGGGTCCGGGTCGCAGCCCTATTCCAAATGCACTTGTACATGTAAACCACACATGTAACTGCTGTAAATGGGAAGTGTCAGTCACAATGGTTGGTTTTGTTCCTCAATCATCTACATAATAAGAGCACTTTCTTCAGTGCAAAATGTGTAAAACATGTACCTTACTTTGGCTCATATTTCCTCTCTTTGGACCATGCCTGCATCCTGGGTGTGGAAAAAGATAAAGGGGATTGAAGGACACTCCCCGCAAAACCCTCTACCACAAGGTTATGGAGCGTACAAGTTTGGTGTAAGTCCCTTTCTTGCTTCAGCCTTGCTTGAGGCGGGTGTGGGACTTTGTTAAGTTTAGAACAATCTGAGTGAGAAAGAAGATTGTCAAATAACAAGAATTATGAGTTGGATAAGAAGAAAAGAATTACAGTGAAGAATGAGTAGTAACTCTTATAAAAACTCAAAATACAAAGATGTCATGACAATCTCACATAATCAGAATGAAGTCGGCAAAGAGATTTATAAGCGCATGATAGCATAGACGCGCCGAGATTTTCAATCTCAATTCTTCTCTCCCCTGTGACTCCGGTTGATGCTAGGACAGGGGGTTTAGGAGGGGGATCAAATGCCTGCATAGCACTGCTTTGATCACCACAAGAAAGATGTAATTGAATGACTAATTTTCCACCGTGAACCCAACACGGACGTGTTTGCATAGATGTGTGAATTAACTTTCCGCCCAGAACCCAACTCACATAAAGGTGTTTGAAGAAAATAATAGTCAACACCCCCTTCGGGGGCTTTTGCTCTATACACAAAAGTGTAATGACAGAAACACAAAGTGTGTTTTTTTTGTAAAAAAAAGCAAGGGACACATCCTAGCTGATCAAAAGACATCCGAATTCCTGCTCTGACTAAAAATGCTGTCTCTCCAAGGTATTCTGCCTTATTCTGCACTTTTTTTAACTTGTTCAGTTAGTGTCACAGCTTTTATGCACTGAAAAAAATGCGTGAACCCGGTGTAATCAATCGGAGCCTTTTTGAAAGTTAGGCTCTGTCATTCGACGAACGAAGTTGTGCCTCGCCGACTACCGACCCGTTATAGCCACGATACTTTTGAAAATGGACGCCTACTTGCTCCTGTCGTCTCATCGAATCGGGTGATCGTTGATCGAGCGCTCCGTTCCCTTCAATTTTATCTCGCGGAAACTTACACGGTTTGTGCAGGGCTGACGACGATCAAATGGGACATCCGTTGTATGTGAGGTATGATGGATACCACACTCGATTGTGAGGGTATCCTTCGGTGTTATCATGGTTTTCGAAGTTCGAAAATCTAGGGAGTCTCAATTTTTGGCGCGATCACGGAAGTTGGACACAAATTGCGCTCGAATCTGCGTTTAAAATAATCCAATTCTTTCACCCTATCACAACCTCCTGCAAGCGGGCGTCTAAATAATTTCTAATCCAAATAATTTCTTCTTCCTTCATTGACTTTTTCTCGCCTTTGAGTATATTGTTGTGTTTGACCTTTCGTCACCCGCTCCTCGATTTCCGAACATATCTGACGCACCGGTTGAACAGAATGTTCATTGATGTCCTCTTTGTAGCTTCTATCCTTGCCCTTCATACGACTTTGACAGTGTCAAAACCTGATATTCCTGCACCATGTGCTCACGCCATACCGGCTGAGTGGATTGGCGGTGATCAAAAACCCAAGAAAGGCTGGAGTAAGCTTTTCATTGGTCTCCTGTTATACACACATCTTCAGTTGATCTGATTTGCCTGTTCTTTCCCCTTTGACTTGATCAGAGTGCAGTCCGCAAGGATTCACAGATGAACCTGTACTAGTATGTACTCAGCGGATTGATACCCCACGCAAGTCATGTTTTCTCGTCTCATTTCTCTACGGCAACCATGATGGTTCTTGAAAAATTTTGTCTGAACATCTCACACGAACCGTTCACCTTTATAAACTCCCTTCTTGAATCTATCTTGCACAGCCGCTGTGTCTTGTACCACACAGTCTAAACCGGGGGAGGTCGTTTTATCTCAGTCATTTTGCGACTTGGGGTACTCAATAACCTCCTCCAAAGACGGAACTCTTTCTACCAACACAAAAGGGAATGTAACCGTCGACAAATGTAAGTCGTGTTGATGGATGATCAATGCCATATATCTCTCGGTTGCATAGCTGTCTCAGCTTATCTTTTGAATTCCTTTTTGCGTACGCAAATCAAAAATGATGGTTTCGAGGAAACATAGTTCTCTGCAAAGATTCAGGATTTCCTGAACCACTAATCTGCGATCCGGGAAGTCCCTCTGGCGGTGAGTAAAGAGGTGTTTTCACACCACGGTCAAGTTTGCAAGCTGTCAACTTATATCATACACCTCATTGTCTCCAATAGTCTTCAACTGGTGTTATCCCGGCGCATTTCTCTATAAGGATACACCATGGATTTATAAAGAAGCGTAAGTTTATACAATTCTGACGGGATAAAAGATCCGATATCTTGTGGAGAAGCGGCTAACCTTGAATGCCGCCGAGAAAAGTGCCACCCAGCGGACTAAATCAGAGAAGGTGGCTAAACCTGATAAAGTGGCGAAACCCGATAAAGTGGCGAAACCCGATAAAGTGGCGCAACCCGATAAAGTGGCGCAACCGGATAAAGTGGCGCAACCTGATAAAGTGCAGAAACCTGATAAAGTGGCGGAACCTGATAAAGTGGCGGAGCCTGTGAAGGAGGCCAAACCAGATGGTAATACAAATAATAGTGAAGATGGAGATGAGACCAATGAAGATATTGTTGAGGAAGACGAAGAAGACATCAACAATGATATGTTAGTTGAATATCCTGAAAAATTAATTACTTCTTTAGAAGACCAAGATCATCTGCTGGAATACTAACCACAAATGTATTCATTTTGATTTTGATGAAAAAAACTCGAACAGAAAGAAAGCTAATGGAGGTGAAGATGCCGATGATCGTGGTAAAGCGGCAACAGGTAACATATTTGCAAGTAGTAATTCTACAAGCTCTACAAGTGCTAGCACGAAATTCCCACGTGGAGAAGCGTTCCTGTTTGTCATCATGTGCATTTGGGCAAACATCTAAGAAATGTGAGTCAAGATGAGTTCCCGTCAGACTGACAAATTTCAAGTTAACAGCCACTAATCATTTTCCTTATGTCAGACCTTCCATTGAAAGGCTCTTGCCATCAAAAGCTTGAGTGAGTGCCCTTGGAGAGGGTTCAATGAAATTATCGCTGTAGAAATGACTAAAATTCTCAAAGGGTTTCTGCGATATGATATATGGCTACCTGGAGCCGCCAGATTCTTCGCATGAAACACCAGAACAACTATCGTTTCCTATGTTCTTTCTTACCACTCAAACTCGGTGCTTATATTGGCTTAGGGCTACATGCCATAAAGATTGTAGATGAGTGTACATGTTCTATATACCAGGTTCTGGGTATAAAGACAACAACCAATCATGTCTGTGAAGGCCCTTTGATGGCTTTTGATCCGCACCAACTTTCTATTCACTTATCCTGATTTCGCTGCTTGGACGCAAATGTAAAGTGTAATGAAGATATATACAAATGATTTTTGTTATAACACCGCATAATCAAAGACAAAATCCTAAATTCATATCTTCTTTAGTGATAAGTAAGATGAAAAGTTGTAGATGCCGCAGCTCCTTTTTGGGTGGAGGTGTTTGACATAATTCAAAGTAAGTAGCTTGCTGAACCCCATCCCTTCGACCTCTAGGTTTGGGATACCACTAAATCCTACACAGGGGCAATACTACGTCACAATTTCTGTGTGACATGCAGTAGCAATGGCAAGGATCTTGATCTGAAGTGTGCACTGGCAGTCTATGACGCGCGCCATCTCTTACAAGATGTTCTGTAGAGAAGATACTCATCTTATCCAGGTTACGCAACACAACAGGGCATATGATCAGTATAACAACAGCAATGAAAGATAATATGCAGCAAGTGTCGTGTTTCCAGACATCCAACTACCCATGAAAAATGTTTTAACATGACTTCATTGATGAGAACCGCAAATTTTGCTCGATTGAAAGATGCTCAAACTGAGTCCAAGATCTTCTCCTCCTCACGAGTCAATATATTTACAAACAGTTCCAATGTTTCATTGGATGAGCAGACAATATTGCGCCTATGTTATTTAACAAAGAAATGAGCCTTGTCTTATCTCAATCAAAGCACGATTAAATAGATTACATGGGATCTGATCCATCATCCAACTATTCTCTACTGGTGGTATTAAATAACTCCCAAAGAACAAATTAATCTGCGATTTATCGCGACAAATAGCCTTCTTGACGGCGTGGTAGCTCAGGATCGATATTAGGGGGTTTTGGGGTACGTATAGAGATTGAAGAGTGGATTAAAATACTAGATATATGTGAGATCGGGCCATATTAAGATATATCTATTAATTAGCCCGATTGATATGAATTACGGGTGATAGCCACGCTTCCCAATCTGCATCTTGATTTGGGTCACCGTTGACCTTCAGGGCACTAAGAGGGAGTCAGTTGCTCCGTCGAAAACTTCTCAATGGAATAGTTTTACTCACCGGAATAAAATCTTATAATCCCCATTAGGGGCTGTGATAGTACTAGAAAGATTTTGGATAGACATCAAAGACCCATCCCAGGAGAGAACTTCTGTGTCTTCATGTCTGCCAAGATCGATTTTTTTTCTCAACAATGAAAAGATGTAAGAATTAATTGGGAGGATAAAACTGACGCAGTTCGACAATTATAAGTTGAGTTGCTATCCGGAAGCATTCCAATGATCCGGATACCTCGAAATGTAGACTGAACCAACGCTGAATTTTTTGGCTTTGCCAATTTTTTTTTCGATTTCTTAGCAATTCCATCAAGTTTGGCATCTCCTGATACAAGATCTGTCCGCAGATAAGGTGTCCCGACTTAAGCGATCGACCGAAAATAAAACACAATCTCAGTAATAGACCTTGACATTGCATTTGAATGAGTAGAGGGCTTACAGGCCAAACGATATCGAAGTATCAAACTATTTACTCCTTGAAAACTCACGGACCCATTTGAAAGTGCTTTGGAAGTATTGTCCGTTATGCGCGGGAGTGTGAATCCAGTGAAGTTCTGTGTGTCTGAGGAGCGGTCGATAACTGCGATCGACCAGAAATTTATTCAAAATGACTAGTAAGCTGGCTTCGTGCAAAGTTGATCATGGGAGCTCTTACCTATTTGTTCTTTCATGACGCCATAGACACCATAGTACGGTACATTGTGAGACTCGCACTCAGCTTCCGAAATCTAGATCAAGGAGTCTTGTCAGGCTATCTTATATAATTTAGATGAGAACTTAAATACACCCACAAAGGAGATATACCCAGAATATACTGGAAGAAGCGCTTTGTTTAATCCCCTGGGGGGTTCAAAAGTAAGATGTACCGTTCTACTGGTCCCAGGAAATAGTTTGAAGGAATTCAAGTTCATTTTGACGCTTGCGGGGGTGTGGTCAGTCATTGGGGTGACACTGGTAGCTACATGGTAAGAGCCAGGCGTAAAGGTTGGAAGTGTTTGCGCTGGTCGATGCTTGATCTTAAATGTATAGGTTTTTGAGCCAGCGTTTGTGATAGTGATCGATTGTTTTGACTGGAAGTTTTTCGAGTCCTCTAGTGGAATTGAGGATCTTGACAGAAATGTTTGGGAGAGTGCTGCGCAGTATGCATCGACAAGGCCAGCTCCTTGGTGGATTGCAGCTTCAAAGTCAAATTCAGAAGATGTAAGAGTCAGGCAAGTTGCCTCAGATCAAAGATGCACATAGATTCCACTCACATACTATCTCGTCCTTGTTCGAACCCACCATGATCAACTGACTTGTAGTTGCTAATAAATTCGACGTCTTGGACGAGTTCCAACGCTCACCACGTGCACTGAAAATGAGTGCGATTATTCCTGCAACCTACGTAGGTACCGCGGGAAAAGATCAGTTCAAGCTCGTATGAAAGAAGAAGATATGAAACGTCTTTTGTTGAGAGGAATGCAGACCTGTGGGGTAGCCATTGATGATCCGCTCATCGATGCCTGGGTCGAAATGCAATTAACAACCAAACTATTTGAAGAGCACTTCAAAACGCTCAAACCGAACTTACATAGCTACCTGAACGTCTAGGTACGGTTGCTAGAGTCAAAGGCTCAATCTACCGAAGGGAATCTCAAAATTTTAGATCTCGCATGCTTACAAACTACGTTTCCTCCCACGCCAAGCAAGTCGGGCTGCAAGTTTTTAAAATCATAACTAGGACCACTGAGGATTTTGATCCGAATGGAATAGTATCAGCGAATAGTATTGGATCATATGCTACGTCAGCAAAGTGGAGTGAAGTGGGCAAGAGACATACTATTGTGAAAACGAGCTGATATGTCCTGCATCCGATGCGGATACTATGAACTCATAAGATTAGTTCAGGTGAACCAGATAAGAAGCGCTGCTCATCGAAAACCATTTTGGCGTACATGAAGTGACGGGGAAACATACCAAAGAAGTGAGGTAGCTGGGGAAAACTAACAGTGAAGTTTTTATGGCGTGATTGCGCAACGAGATGACTTGCGTCCTCGTTGGTGATACTTGCCACGGAAACTCCTTGCATATAGGTTTCGAGGGTGACCATATTGGTCCTATCCTATATACAGGCATAGAAGGTCACTTTTGCCGAGATACCTCACTGGATTATACGGAGTGGTTTGTGTTGGTTGAGGTGCACACCATATAGAATAATACTCGACGAGCACCCTTGGCCAAAACATGAGCCACTTTGAGACGAAAAGGGCATGTCCTATAATGATATCCTAAGATACGCTGATGAGAAGCAGAAGCTGGTGAAGATACAGAAAGATAGATGAAGTACTGACCCTCGCTTAATCAAGACGACGTATTTGCTCAGATTTGGTGTGTCGGCTCCCAGGGGGCTACATGCATCACTTTCATTATCCAGGTTCGTTGAAGTCGCGTAAACTAGAAAGTCACTTCCGTTGAACCGGCCTGCTGTGTGATAGAGGAGCTTCTCTCCTGTCGAGGTCAACAAATTTGTTACGATAGTGGTCGATGCCTGTACAGAGCCTACTGAAATCGAACCTGTGGCCGCAGCGGGCCGTTCAGCGAAGAACAATCCTTCCTACCACCGATGGATCAGTGTGAGATCGCCGAGTTGGGGGTTGGGTAGTGGGGTGAATGAGCGAGACAAAAGCAGAGTGGATTGTCAGTTTGTGTATATATTTGACGAAACAAACTGTTACAATCAAAGGCTCGCACGGTGCCCTCGTTCCCGCCCGCAAGGACAAGTACGACCCCTTTCTGTGCCAAATTATTGATAGTATCGGACAGAACATCGCCCTTTGACCAGCCCCCTGGTCCTCCGATAGACGCTGATATGATATCGGCTGTCAAAAATGAACAATCGAGAGTTAGACGCGTATTAGGAACTTGTCACAGAGCTGATGAAATGCTAACCGCCATCCTTAAATGCTCGCAAGAAAGCAGCCACTACGATGTCATTGCGTGTTCCCCCTTCAGGATCACATCCGAGAACTTATATGCACAGCAAGGAGATCAAAATGTGTGGGGATGTGCTGAAGTCAGAAAACCAGAAACGAAATTTGACAACGGACCTCCTAAAAGAAGATCGTAGCATCATAAAAGTTGTCAGCTAGGCCTACACGGGGCACAGGTTTCTGTGGGTATAGCTTGTTACATACTGTACATCCCCAGGGAAGCATTAGGCGCGACACCATCAAAACCATAACCCTGATTCGAGGCGCTAATTATACCACTTGTGTGAGTACCATGCATCTGTTAGGTGAAGTGGACACAACTCAAAGTCAATCACTTCAGAAAAGCAAAGGAGTTTCATCGCTCGCGCTCATATTCCGCGTTCACTTACCGCACATTCAGTACACGGGTTCGTACTTGGGAGAGCCGAGCTGCCGAAATTGAAGGCGTCTCCTACAAAATCATAGCCGAAGCTAACCTTAAAACCTGGTCCAAAACCACCTCCAAAGGCTGGATGACCGCAATCAATACCATCGTCGAGTACTGTTACGAAGTGAGTGAAATCTCAATGACTCATACATAATTGCTGTCCTCGAATCAGAAATGTGGCAGACCTGCGATTTTCACTCCCCGACCGTATATACCTGATCTATGTAAATCTGCAACACGCGTTTGGACGTGTGGACCAAAGTTGTCAGGTGGGAAGCGCTCTAAAGACTGGCTGAGGACCTGTCGCTTCAGTGGCTTGGAGATATGTATACGCTGGACAGACGTAACGCGCTGTTCGCATATGTGAAAATAGATATATAAGTGCCATCATAGATGATCCAAGTCAAGTAAATGTAAATGCGATCATGAGGAAGCACCTTGACAGACGGGGAAAGTTTGACTTTCTCCAAATGTTGCGGATCCTCAAGCCTAATCGTTGCAGCTCGGATGATGTTCGGTGCGATGCTTGACATGTCATTGACCACCTCATGATCAATACCTTCTGATGTCAGATAATCTGATACTTTACTAAATGCCTAGGATATAGATCAAGGTCAGCTTTGCCTCTAAAAAAGGGGCCCATTGCGCAAAATGAAGCCTCTCCAACTGGGCTCAAAACAGACATCGCAGCTTACCGAATCGTCTTCACTATGCATCTCCACAATAAGCAAGTCCTTGTGATCATTGGGGTGCCTAAAGCTAGCCAGAAGGCGATGTGCGTGGTACAGAAACACAAAAAGTGCATAAATTCGACACATAGGGGACTTGTGAGGGGCCATGGCCGAGAGAAAGGCTTCCCCAATCGTAAGGTGTAAGGTGTGTATAACGAGAGAAGGATAATCTTTTGAAAATAGTGGAAGTAAGGCGTTCCTCAACTGGGCATCCACGCACCTTATATATGTATAACCCGGTATACACGTGGCCGAAAATTGTGCGTGGACTTCGACATCTTGAAAGTTGGAAAGGTTGATCTCAGCTGCAGTTGCGGACTGGGTTACCGGCCTTAACTGTATCTAATCGTATCTATCATCTCGGGGCGCCGGCTTGATCGGTGTGATGAACCTCGGAACAGTTGTGCTGTTGTGGGAGCAAGAATTGACATCGTCCAATCTCAATCAATTTCAGATCTACACCAGATGCTCGCCTACGCTCTCTGCCGTTGTGCCACGAGTCCCCAACGATCTGATGACTCTTGTCACCTGTTCCGAAGAAAATTGAGATGAATCTCCGAAAAGAGCCATTGGGTTCGCTATCTGACCCACAGTATCGAACATTCTACACCAGTCCCTAGCAACGGGAAGGCACCGCCAGCTCAACATTCGAGATGCGAGTGTCAGAAGGGGATGTGGGAGAAGGATACAAAGGTATTGCATTTCACAATATTTCACAGTGCTTGAGCGTAGATCATTTTTACTGCTGGAAAGTTCCGGTGACGCTATATAGCGAAGCTCCTATTCTTTCATGTTCAATGTGAAATCTCGGGTCACGTACCTCGCGGCTAGAAGCCCCCAATGAATTGTAAACCAATTCTGAGATAAAACTTCATGTGCGGATATATACTCCCGCTTATTTTTGAGGCCGGAGATATGCCAAGGCCTTTGGATCGCGATGAGGATAAATCTCGACTACTCTGCCATCTTGATCCCCTGCCGAGGTTTTCTTCAACACGGCTTTCTGAGGTAAGAATGAAATATTCTAGAAGCACAGATTGTGAAACTGTGAGAGGCTGACAGAGTATAATAGCACCTACCTACTGCGGATTTTTTGTGCGTGCGTTTTGGGTTCCCTTGAGGAGGTTTCTGATGCATTTACATAGTATCTGAGTTCAAACGCATGCAACAGAACGGTATTTTCCTGAATGTGACGCGGAACGACTTTCACAAAGATCACTGCTCGAGTGCTAGTATGATAGAAAGCACTGAGATGACCAAAGTGGATCGAAATCTGTAAGTAGAAAATAATGCTCGCAAATGAATATATGTTGAATGTAAGATAAAGTCAAAGATCTTTCTGATTTTGTGATCGCCATTTTCTTTGCAAATCTCGGCAACAAATGGCATAATCTTGATCCATATAGCTGACTAATTGACACATAGTGGCATGACCAACAAGGGAAATTTTGAAATAGATATAGTTGTATCATCATCGGAAGAGCTGAAGTGACCAACCACGAGGCAAGTAAAATGCAGTGTCAACGTCTTGAACCAACTAACCACAAACCACACGCACACAGTACCAGAACTGTGAACAAGAATAGCCCTTCTGCCTCACTTTTTTCGTTGAGACATGAACAGCTTCAACATATTCACCTCTTGGCTTATACCCCTTTCTTCAAGATGTCCAAGTGATTCCAATTGTCGTCTGGCAAACAATTTGCAAACAATTGTTTGCCAAAGAAGAAGTCAAATGTTGCAAAGGCTTCTGCTCTCTGTGGCCCGGTGACAAATTGACCCTGGCGCCGCAAAGCGTGTTCAGGTCGGGTTGTATTGTGACCGACGGACGGCGGATGACCGGGTCGGATCGGCTTATCTGAGTAAACTTTTCGTTGAAGATTTCTTTGATGGCTCGATTGCAATCGACGTCATGGCGCTTCTGATCAATGAATCACTGGCCTTATCTGCATTCCGAAGGGCCTGCACACTGATATCTGTATCGAAATCCTTTCAAAACGAAGCCTTCTTCTCTTCGTCATCTTCCAGTGGCAGTCCAAATCCTTTTCAAGTCTTCGATCGACAAGCAAAACTAAAACAAAAAGCTCGAATCCTTAGAAAAGATCCTGAAAAGAGTAGAGCGACTGATTATGTTAGAGAAGAAGTTTCTTTAGGATTAGTGGATAGATTGATGGACATTAAGCGAAAGTATCGGGAAGTGGTCGATTTGGGCTCTGGGTCGGGGGTGCTAGCTAGGGATTTAGAAGAATATGAAGGGCTTCAAAATGTTATCATGACTGACGCTTCCGGTAAGTTTGTTCGAATTGAAAGCATAGAAAACAAGAACTATCTTTCGGATAAAAAACAAAGATGCTGAATGCGTATCTTCTCTTTCCATGTTCTCAGAACCCATGCTTTGGAGGGATCCCAGCATAATTGATAGTAAGGCGCTATTCGGATTTTCCGTTGTGGCACTACCACGTAGGCTCATGTCAATCTGACCATTTTCTTCGAAGAGACCCCTCAATCAAACTCCAGCGTATCCTCATGGACGAAGAATCTTTGAACTTGAGTCCCAACGCTCACGAATGTATAATGTCATGTTTGTCTCTACATTGGGTGAACGATCTACCTGGTAAATATCTTCTTACCAACCCAATCCTCTTTTCGCCAATTTATCTGATAGTCTTTGATTTATCCATAGGCACCCTTGTACAGATCAAAAATGCTTTAAAGCCTGATGGCGTGTTCATCGGTGCGATGTTTGGTGGCGACACATTATTCGAACTAAGGCACGTAGCCTTTGGGTACCCGCACAAATTGTCCTACTTTTCAAACTCTGACCTCATATATATTCCAGAACGGCTTTTCAGCTTGCTGAACAAGAGCGACAAGGTGGTATCTCAGCGCGAGTTTCCCCGATGACAGGTTAGATCAGCCATTTCATCAAATTTTATATCGTGAATAATGAGCCAAAGCCAAAGCAGGTGATCATATGATGATATCGTTTTAGACTGTCGCTCGATGTCATCTCTCATCAACAGAGCTGGATTTTCAATCCCCACTGTTGATATCGATGAGGTGACAGTTCACTATCCAAGTATGTTTGAACTGATCGATGATCTGCGCTGGATGGGTGAAAGCAATGCCATACTGAATCGGTCAGTACATTATACCAAAAGTTATTTCTTCTGAGCGCTTCAAAGGCGTCTTTCAACAAGGGTTAGAGCTAATTAGTAATACCTTATCAATCCATAGTCGACCGTTCCTTCGACGCGATACACTCTTGGCTGCTGCTTCCATTTATGAAGGTACATGTTTACTCACTCCTATACTGGACTGCTGTTACATTTCTTTTGCTTTTCGCTGAATATTTCAATCTTTTAGCTCTATATGCAAAGACAGACAAAGAGAAAGGCACAAGCATCCCAGCCACATTCCAAGTGATCTATTTCATTGGTTGGAAGCCTGATGCGAGCCAGCCCAAACCGCTCGAAAGAGGCAGTGCCGAACGTAGTCTCAAAGAACTTGGCACTGGCTCTGCCCTCTGAAGATATTGCTTCTTTTCCCGTGCCTGCAATTGTGAGTTTTGAGCTAATCTTTTTGGCGATCGGCACTAGAGGCCATCTCTTTGGGTTACTTTTACGCAATCATGTCTTTCCGATTAGCCCGAGAATCTGTTGTATGGATCTTTTGTCTGTCGCATAGAAAGAAAGACTTCACAAATCAAACTGTAGAATAAAGATTGCTCGTGATGCCCCAGAGCCAAGAAGACGGTGGGGACACAGCAGGTTGGTCCATGTCTATTTATTTGGCATGAGGGACCTAAAACTCAATTGAAATAGAGATATACAACCAATATAAATATAAGTATAGTGAATTATTGGAATCAAGTGTTAGGCAGTTCAGGCAAACATAGTGCCTGTCCGTTTACTTGTTGCTCCGAAAATTATCTCGGGCAATGTGGAGCAGGCTCTTCTTGCTTGGCCACTCTTTATCCTTAGCCTTGCTGCACTTGAAGTATCCAATGTGGCTTCAAAGTCTATGTGATGCCGACTGAAGAACACTGATTCTCTGACTCTCATCCCTGTCACTAACCATGGTTGACAAAGGTGGGAAAAACTGAGATGATCCGATTCCTGCAGCACCTCCGGGCACCTCCGAGGCTCCTGTGACTTTAAGCTGTTTGCTACACTCTGCCTGTACTGGTGGCAAAGGTTTTACCTTCACTGATGGAAAATTATCTATCAGTCTCTATAATGGTGCGTTAATCTATTCCCACAGTGGCGAAAATGAGCCCTACAGTATCTGATTTTGAGGTGAAATTTAGAAAGCAATTGCGATCACAGCCCAGAAAAACAAGTATCCCAAAGACTATTTCAATCATGAGGGAACTCTTGATTTGTCACGTGACATGAGTGTCTGTCGATAGGAGCAATTCTTCAAAGTTTCTCAGCATTTTTGCTTTGAGAAGTCTGTCTTCGCTGATGGGAAGTATTTTGTTCAACAGTTTTTAAACTAGAATAGTAACTGGCTTTTGTGATTAAGGACTGGTAATAATTGAGGGAGGTTCTATGACTGTTCCATGGAGCATAAGTTCTGCACTCATTTATATTGGAAAGGACTTCTGTTTTAGGAAAAGTTATGAGATATGGGATAAAGAAATATCACAAGATAGTCAGCTGCTGCAATAGCCAGAACTTGGGAATTCTTACACTACAAATGATTTGATTCAAATATCATCCACTAGAGATCAGGAAGGGAAAACCATGAGCTGCATGGAATCAGAGGTCAAATACTGATGTCATGTTCCACAATCACAGTTTTTATATCTCTGAAAAAACCAAGCAGATTATCAACATATATCTATGATCAATACATGCTCAATCTCACGACTTTCTGATGATAGCTGATGAAACAACCATTAGTATGAGAAATGAATTTTTGATGAGCCAACGAGTATCAAAATGCTTACTTTTTAGTCTCTGATGACATATGCACCAGCTGTGACGCAATTTTGCCAGAATCAGGAAAAGGCTATATATTCGAGGATGCATCCTGTTTTACGTTCAGCTGGCCATCGTCAATTCATCTTGACCACATTGGCTGTGGGCAGTGCGCATATAGCCGAAGGGTAGGGATACCAATCATGGCTATGGATGTATGGGTTTGAGTAGGTCTATTTTTCTGGTAAATTGGCTGCCTTTCACAGGTTCACACTTCATTTCAGTCACCATTGGTCATTTGGACTCAGCAAGGCTCAGCAAAACCTACTAGAAGATCCACATATCAGATTGCAGTTTACCATTCAATCAGCTTAATAAAAAAATGATATCAAACTCCATTCCAAATGGTATCAACGCCAACACATCAACAGCAACAGCAACAACAAATCAAATCGATAAGAATCAACCAAACTATGATCAACTATTGCCAGGTGAAGGAAACCTTTGGAGTAGTATCTTAGATAGTGTTTCAAACAATCGAGAAAAGGGCAACTTACCAAGTAAAAAGTTACTTGTTCTAGGTCAGCAGTAGCAAAATCAATCATTTTTGAAATCCTTTTACTGTTTTTCTTATCAACTGACATTCTTTTGTTGATGATACGATTTCAGGTGATCGGAATACTGGAAAATCTACTTTGGTTTCATATCTTTCGGCAACAACACCTCCTACAATTCCTACTATTGGTGGTAATTCAACCATACCAATTCCAGAACCTATAACGCGAGATCCAGATGACGTTGATATTGGTACAAGTTATACAACAGTAGATATTGGAGATGATAATGACGATGGTGTGTTTCTGTGATTGAGATTATCGAACCAACAATATCAGTTGCTTAATCGAATTTTGCATAACCGTACTTCTAGATGCACTCGCTAGGCTATCAATTCATCAAATCCCTTCTTGCTCACCACCTTACTCAAGCTTACTTCCACTTATCTTGAACCCCGAATCACTCAAAGAGGTATTTTTCAAATAGCAAAATGTCTATTTCTTGACTATACTCCTTACATTGGAACCTTTTCTTTCCATAATTAAGATCTCGCTTATTGACTATGGCTCTACGTTTTTCTTTGTTGCTTCGATCGTCATATCATTGGGGACTTTGTGACGGGTTCGGCGGTGGATTTCGAATGTTATAGTCATTGATCATGGTCTTAATTCCCTTCACCCATCCTCACTCGCTACTGGCTTCATTGGTCAGGTGGATGGCTCTCATTCAATCAGTGATTGAATCAATCAAACAGAGTACTAAACCACCTGATAAGGCTCATGGTACTGGTGACCGAGGCGAGTTTGTAGTGGAGGAGGCTAAAGAGGCATTAGAGACACATTATCGATCATATGTCGAACCAGCCGGACCTCCTCAATCACCATCTCCTAACGAGTTTCCAGAAACTGTCAATGGAAATAACGCATCGATACATCTCGAAATCCCATTACCGCCGGGTACATTGACTGAAAACCCAGGAGTAGGGGTAGTGGTCGTATGTACAAAGGCAGATCAGATTGATCAATTAGAAAAGGAAAAGGACTTCAAGGAAGAACAATTTGATTTCATTCAACAAGTTTTACGTTCAATTTGTCTACGGTTTGGTGGTGCACTATTTTTTACGAGTGAGAGGAAACCAGAAACCATCGGCCGACTGAGGTCATACGTCCTACATCGACTTTTCGGTCAACTAGAATCAACAAGTTCGACAGCGGCCACAGTCACGACCGGAGGTGCTGCAAGTAGTTCTCGATTATTTCCATTCCCTTACAAAGCCAATGTGATTGACCGTGATGAGGTGTTGATACCGATGGGTTGGGATAGTTGGGGAAAGATCAAGATCTTGAGAGATGGTTTTAATCCGGCAGTTGTGGGTAATGGATGGTTATTGGATATCGAAAAGCACCGTCACACGCTCGCTAACCCTGACACAAGTGGTGGAGGAAATCAACCGAATGAAACTGAAGATACAAGTTGGGATAATGAAGGTCGTAAGATTGTTAGTGCTTGTAAATTATGGGAAGATATGATTGGAGAACCGGATGATGATATGCCTGTAAGAATTTGATTTAGATTGTACAGTTTTTTCTCTGATTAGTTAATCACTGATGATGATGTATCTTGATGACTTAGTCTTTCGCATCACATGATCGAGTCACAGTTTCACCGGAACAACATTTTCTGAAAGCCAAGTATGAACAAATCAAAAAAGAGCGAGATCTTGATCCACGTACACACTTTCAAATGAGTACTAAAGGTCACTCGGCGCAACAGAGTGCTAAATTTACTAATGGTACATTACTTTCTGATAAGAACGGATTGGTACCTGGTTCATCCTCACTTAGTGTTTTGAGCGCAGAAGAAGAGATGAACGCTCGACTCAATAAACTTTCTATGAGGGTAAGACAGAACTCTCGTCTCATCTTACAAATAAAAGTAAAAACTACTGAAAATTGACATTGGATGATTTTTCTTCCATAGGATTCTTCTGGAGTCAGATCTACAACTCCAGCACTTTCACCAGTAGAACTACTACATCTACAACAACAACAAGCACAAGCTCAATCGCCACGATCACCAAGACCATCACTTACTAATCATGCTTCATCCAAACTTTCATCATCAAATCTTTCTAGGTCTAATTCGACTGTCGCAGGTACAGGTGCACCAGCAGAAAAAGAAGTACTTGCAAGTTTCTTTGGTAGATTACTTGTGAAAGACCCCACCGGTTCTAGTAGAAGTAATAATACTACTACTGTAGGAAATGGAAGTAAATCTACAAATAATAATATGCATTCTAGGAAAAGTAGTCTTAGTTTACAAGAAGGTGGGAGTAGTGAACCTGGTGGTAATGATGTTTGAAGAATGAAAATTCCAAACCATGAGACAATGGAATTGGATGGATGGATGGATGGATGATGATGGATGATATGATGTAGTTAACCTTTTTGTTTCAATCAAAAAGAATTAATTGAAGAAGTTCTACTTTTAGGGTTTCTCATTTGTTGTTTTGTTTTGTTTTGTTTTAATTTCAGTATTTTTTTTTGTTTTATTTTGGTTTTGTCATGTCTTGGAGGTTGATGAAAGTTATTTTGTTTTTTTTTGAATTTCTAACAAAAGCTTTTAAAATTTTATTGAAATTTTTTTATTGGTCGTTCTTTTTTCTATAAGTTCTTTTTTATCAATTTCATTGAGTTAAGGGGTTTTTCATGGGTTTTTTTTGAAAAAAGTAGATGAATAGTTATATAGATGAACACTTTTTGATTGAGATCTTGATGAAGCCAAATGGAGACCAGGTTGAAGTCTCATTCTAACTTCAATATGTTAGTCTGCTGAAGGAGATCCAATCCAAGATTTTATTGATGGGTCCAGAGTACACAAGCGAGATGAAAACCACACACTTAGGTTCATCTCAGCTTGAAAAGTTGGTGGAGGCCAGAGTTCTAAATTGTTTTAGGTAAGGGTCATGTTTGGTCAGGTCTTACTATCCACAAACAGTCATAATCACTTCCAAATCAACTTATCAGTGAGTCAACCAGATCAACTTGGGTAGGTAAATCCTTCACCAGAAAGGCGAGGCATTGAATTTGGTGCAAAGAGATATCTTAGGTTGAGTATCAGCTGGAGCAGCAAATAAAGAGATAAAGGAAAGGTGTAAAGGAAAGGTGAAGAACACCTTTCCTGGGCTTCTCCAGTAGTCTTATATAGTGAGATGACAACTAGATGCCACACAATGAACATGTTGCTAAGCAGAAATATGAAAGAGAGTATCAAATGTAAGTCACACAGGCCTGTAGAGAACGCTAGTCTCATAGGACTTTTGACACAACAATAGGGGGTTCAAGGTTAAAGGTTTTTACATAATTTTATGCTACAACAAATTGCCCGTTGTTGTAAGATATGCGTGAAGGTTTCAAAGGGGGACAACTGGCACCTAAAAAGGTGTCCCATATTAGGGGGGCTCAAGTCAAAATATTTTACTACTTTTATTGTAATTTTTTTTTCCCAATTGCATAAAATTTACGCAAAATTTTATGCAATTGGGAAAAGTTATACGACATCCCAAATTTTTTTAAGCAGCAAATTTACGCAAATTTGCGTAAATCTGCTGCTCAGAAGGAGATCCGACAGAAATTTTTACGGTCCTTTTTACGAATTGGGAAACGTTTTTACAGCACAGTACCGTAAAAAACTTTCCCAAATTTTTTAAGAAAAGGCCGCAAAATTTTTGACTTGAGCCCCCTTATTGAAAACATGTTGATTTTACAAAGATTTTTTTTTGTGAACAACTTGTCCAGATTCCTGAAAAGAAAAACTCAAAACCCCCAAATGGATAGGTGGGACTGATCTTAACTTTTAAATCATGTTTGTTGGGGCTATGGAAATGATCAAGGGATGATCACCACTGTCCCTGTTCCAAAAGCATCAAACAGGTCCAGTACAGGTCCAGTTTATAATACACTCCAAGTAATGGGGCAGTTTGAGTTTGAGATTTGTAGGGTATGTACATTCACAGACTGGTAGTATGGATAAGGGATCATGGGTTTATACAGGGTTGAATATACCCTGTATGTCCCTGGCTTCAAGTATTCCTCATTCCTCATCTGGACTTTAAGCTTTCTAAACTCTACAAGGTACTGAGTGAAGCAGAAAAGGGGTGTCTATGAAGTAACAATTTGTACATCATTCTACAATATCCTCAGATGACAAAACTGAGCAATTAGGTTTACTAGGTGTTGACTTCGAACTAGCTGGTGATTGGTGATTGGATGCAATACATGTTTGATCTGAAAAGTGGTGATTGCTTGGTAATTCATTGTGGATGGAATGTACCAAAAAAGAGTCTGTAAGTGGTGATTGCTTGGCGATTTTTTGCTTGATAGATTGAACCAAAAATGTGTTTCACTTTGATTTGGTGAGTAGAAACAGCAAGAATTTGATTGGATGGTTGAATTTGATTGCCAACTTGTGATTGTTACAATTCTGATCTGATATTGAATTTGAATTTGATAACAATTACAATTTAATAATCTTGATTCAATCTTCAAAATTGATGACCAGTAAAATATATTGGTTGTTTTGATTACTTTGATTTCCATTGTGATTTTGCAAAGAGAATTTGAAGTACTGAAAAAAAGAATCACCACATAAAAATATCACATATACAGTGCTTATACCTGGGGAAATATTCATGTCATTTTTTGTGCAAATTCTGTGCAAGACATGAATAGAACTGGCACAGAGCTTTCATGCAGCTTGCAAGTTGGTCTTGCATGGTTTCTGCGCCAGTTGGAACACAATAGCTGGGGCCAAAAATTTTGATGTCTTTGGAAAACTTGCGAAAGGGCACTGCAAAAATAAAATCCAGAAAAGGATAATTTGGAAACTGGAATGAGGGGTCAAAGTGAAGATCACATTGAGGCTTCAGTGGGATTTTCCCAGTTCCATTGTAGGTTTGTAGAGCTGTTGGATCATATTTTGAATCACTGAGAAATATGTGATAAACGAAAGTTACAAAAAATAAAAAAGTTAGAACCAAGCATTCTGTAAGCAAGGGCACAGATCAGGTGTGAGCCAGAGGACTTGACCAATCTGGCAATCTTTTTAAAATCAACAGTATGTACTTATTTCCATGCTACAGGTGCTCAAAGGCCCAACAGCACCTGTATAATTCCACAAAAATATGGAATGAGTGACAAACACAGTAGACCTGCTCCACCACAGTAGGGCTGTGACCCGGCCCTGAGTGTGACGGGACTGCCTGGGGGCCGAACCCGGACTTGGGTAGACCCAAGTACCTTCAAAATATGCGCGGGGCCGACCAGGGCGTGCCAGAGTGGCAATGCAGGGCATTCTAGAAGTCCAATAATGGTTTAGGTCTGTCAGAATACAATCTTCCAACTACGGTGGCTGTGGAGCGCCAATTGAGTCAAAACCCCCAAAAGCGCAAATTCTACATGAAACCTCGGCAGAAAGCCCCGCTGAGCCTGTCCCGATCCTGAGTCCGCTGAGGTCCGCTGGCCTGGGAACAGGCTTCCCCTCATTCGACTTAATTTTGTGCAATTATTCAGCTTTCTATTCTCGTTTGTTGGCAACTCATCTATACTTTTTGAGTCCTGATTTTTCAAGTATTGCCGAGCAAGCAAAGAAAATGTAACCCAGAAATGACCATTCACAAATTGTGTACTTCCCCCCCAAAACCTATGAAGATCACCTTTCATGAAAGCATCATGGGGGTCTTGTTGAGACAATGATGATTATCCAAACACATAGTAACACACTTTACCATATTATCTGATGATTGGGATACATAATTTGTTCGATATGATGAAGGGTTTATTGATCAATCAACACAACACGGCTTTTCTAGAGCGGTCATTCAAAAAGAATCTTTTCGCATGCTCCACCTAACATATGAATTTAGGATGATCTCCTATAGCTGATATGAAGAAAGGGATGATTCACATTGATCAAGTTTGCTGCATAAGAATCGCACTGTCAAAGAGGACACCTGGGGGTGACAACGGGTAAAGTGCTGTCCGAGGCAGCGGACTCTGGGTCGGGATAGGCTCAACGGGGCTTTCTGAGGGTGTTTCATGTACATTTTTTGCTTTTTGGGGTTTTGACTCATTTGGCGCAAACTTAACCCGTCCCTCTCAGTCGCGCGAGACGCTCCCCGAGAGAGGGACTTACGGCTAAAGTCGAAATTCAAGCGTGAGACCTGACGGGGCATTTAGCCCAAACCAGTCTCACATTATAAAACCATTTTTCCTATTTATAAACTCCTCACGCCCCAAAATGAAACTTGTGCGCTGAGAAGAGGCCGACAACCTCGTCTAGTCCCTTCCTCAAAAGAGGCATTTGCCGAGGAATTATCCTGACAAAACCTCCGGGGCCGCAAGTCGGTGCTCTCAAGCGTTACAGCGAACAGATTTGCTGCGCGTCAGAAAGATTGAGTTTCAGGCGTACAGGGCAAACAACACTTCTACAATGCATTATCTTAGGGGTCTGGCATAACGCAGGCAAACTGCATAATACGCGCTGAGCAGTGTTCGAGATGACTCTATGGACTGAGTATTGTTTCATGATTATCAAGGAGACTGACTGATAACCACATTCTCAGCATAAGATGTTCCTACAACTGGCAAGGCATATAGCAAAATAAGCACGAGCAGAAACAGAACCACGCGTCCAACATTCTTCAGCCTGATCCCACCCAGTAAACCGCTGATATTGCAAGGAAGGGATATTAGTATGAGTAATTCATGCCTCTGAATTAGGAGAATGCTCTCGGAATCTACCTTGATCCCAAAACATTTTGATTTCACGGAGGGGGCCACGGGTAAGCACCGTTGTCGTTAATGTGAAGGTCGTTGGCCTGAGGACTCACAATCACAAAGTATGTGAGGACTCCAATGAAGAACAATATATATATACGTTTCACTCACCTCCGATTGAATGAACTCGTACCATATATGGTTTTCATTTCCCGCGCCGTGAATGAGATCGCGCAGGGCTTTGAACAGTCGAATAAGAACAGAGCAAGAGTAGGTTCCCGTCCCAAGAAAGGAGCGTCGATGACCCCATAGGCGACGGTGCTCAAGCAACGTGATAATAAAATCATACACGGTCATGTGTTGACTTTGAATGAAGCCAATGATGTTGCGACATCTGGCGAAGAGCAAGTCAGGACTGGGAGGCGGCTGGTGTGAGTACGTCACTTTGGTTAAAGGCCTGACGGAAGCGACAAAGTCTTGGACTGATAAGCCTTCAGAAATAATAAAGTCGGTGATGTTCGCAATATGCTCCTCGCGAATGATGTCGGCACGACGCTCCGGAATTCGTTCCTCGCGCTGATCGGCGCGCTCGTCCTCGCTGTCAGGAATTACAATGGACTCTGGGGTAGATCGATCCATGGTTGGTAATTAGGGGGTTGAAATGATGTCAATAACAGAGGAGACCCATTTATGTATACGGGGCAAGGGCCCCTCTCTCTATACCCCTTGGAACACCATGTGATCCGCTCGGATTAGAGTAACAATCCATTCCGAATGGGTGTTATGAGACAAGTGAGATTGTATCCCTTCAATCCGGCATAGTGGGATTGTTGGGATACAGTGTAGTTCCTTACAATGGATCCCAATGTTGAGAAGGAATACTCATCCGGTTTGAGCATTTGACACAAGTCGGGATACATCCGTTACGATCTTGCCCACACCGCCGACTCAGCACGAAAGAAGGCATATGAGCTATGATTGTGATATTTTTCACAAGGTGGGGGTTGATATTATCAGAATCCTTGTTATATCACCCGTCAGGAAAAACTGATAGTTTTTATTATACATCGAATATGCCACAACAACATCAACAACATAGCCAACCAACACCACCCATGTCTTTGACGCTTAGTCACACATTAGAGATATTGGCGCATATGTCCAAACTGGATTTTTCACCTAGGGATTTCATGTATACATTCTTCTCCTCTAATCACGCGGAATGCATATATCGCTGTCGCTTGATGAAGAACGGATCTGGAGAGAAACAAAACAAATCGATATTGAAAAATTACGGGAACCTTATCAAGTCGTCAGAAGTAGGGCTGCAATTCTGGGAAACATTCATTTTGAATGAGGTTAGTCGCGCCAACAAAGAAAAGACCGTTTTGTAAACATTGGTTAATATTTGATTGCAGGCATCCGCAATTGTAAATGGACAAGACGTGGTTCGTGGTGCTTACCCTAAAGGCGCATACGTCAGCTCGAATCAGATCCCAAGTGACTTCTTCAGCGAGAGTTCAGAAGCCAGACGCACTGAGAAAATCAAGGATGGAATGCCATTCTTGCATTCCTTGATTTCACAGAAAATATCAATGTCGTTGAAACACAAGGCGTCGAAACCGGATAGTCCATTTGTTAAACCAAATGACAACAGCTCAAGACGTACCTCGATAAATCCCAAAACCCCCAAAACCCCCGAGTCTGCGGTCACGAGACGTAATTCGCTCAACCCCACCGAACCTTCTGTGAAAGGGGATGAGGAAGACGAGGTGTTGTCACTCGCCAACTTGGTGTACGTGAAGTCGACACCATCTGAAGTGGCGGATCATAAAGCCCAGGAGGTAAGCCACACTTACTACAAACGTCTGATTGAGGGAAGATAGTGACGAAGTATTCGGTCATGCAGGTTCCGGTAGCGATTTGTGCCATGATCGCATATCAATGCAATCGGCGTTGCAATGCGGTGCCCCTGCAGAATGGTCTGATGGTCTTGGCCGGAGGTGTTTCCTGCAGGGTTAATGAATATTTACAATGTTTCGGTTTGACGACACAGGTGTTCCATGCTGTCCTCGACGCCATGGAACACCTGCGTATATCCCAAGAGGCCCAGCTGATGGAGGTCTTCAAAGTTAATCAGAAACTGTTGCCATTGTTATGCTTTGACAACGTAGACATACACTTACGCATCCACAACTCTCGTATTGATCTGTCTTCGAGGCTATTTCATGGGACTTGGGGTTTCTACACGGTTTTTCGTGCGGCGCTGTTGGCAAGTTGTGATGCTGAAGCTCTTTCGCTGGCTGTTTTTGTGGAAGCAATGAAGAACAGCGACCAAAAACCCGTGATGATTGACTCTTTCGCCCCTCGTGCTGGCGAATCTGTCCATTTCGAGGCTGTCATCAAAGCTCAACTTGCTCTGGCGTTAGTGGAACATGTCAAACATCTCCCGAAAGGGCCATCGCCTCAAGACCTACCTCCTCTCGCCGTAGCTCCTCCAAAAATTGACCCTATCGAGTTTCACACGCCGAATATACACTTTTTGCGCATGATGGATGCGCCGGATTCATCAGCAGACGGCGTATCCCAAGTGCTCGATCAGGTGATGACTCAGATAGGTATGCAGAAAGAACAATATGCAGAAAACCTTCTGGTCGCCGGCGGCGATGTTGGTTCGAACCAATTGGTCAAAAGTCTTCGAGGGAAGCTCCACCCGCCAATTGACTCGATTGAAGGCCTTTCATGGGTCCTCTCGGTGTTTGGACCTGCACACACAACATGGAACTTCGCCGAGGCAGTATGGGCCTTGCACTGGGGTAACTCGAACGACGGTGAGGACCGAGGAGCCTGGCGGTCATCCTTCGAGTTAGGCGGTGATTATAGTAAGCCTGTTGTGCAACAGGACTTCAATTCCATAATGAGGTCCATTCAAATCGTCCATAAAGCAAATTTGGTATTCATCATTAGGTAAGCACAGTGGTCTATGATCGTTACATGCCAAGGTCTCATTGCTGAGGACTTACCATTGCAGTGAAGTATTGAGATCTTTAGCCAAAGTCAATCTGACACAGAAGTCCGAATGCCAGCATGTCCTGGATACCGCTTGGAAAAAGTACTTTGCAGCATCGGCGTTGAGGGAAGCACAAGAGAACTTAGATTGGAACAAATATAACCTAATGCTGAGATTACGTGACTTTGGCACCGTTGTCGAGGCTCATAACGCCACTCGCGCCGGGGACATAGGACGTCTGATCGCCATGTGGAAGCGGTGGGCGATAATGGCACAAGGCCTCACCGGCCTATCTCATTATGCTCGGCACATTCCGCGGATGGTGTTGCTCCTGGAAGAGGATCTACCCCCCCAGCTCGCCCATGTGATCAAGCATTCCCTTCTAGTGCCATCGCTCGAGCGAGATGGGCATTGGATGCCCATTGATGAATTTCTCGAGGTGCATATATTCTGGCTCAAAGAGGTTTATAACAACACGGTACATCAGTCTTCCTAATATGCGACTTCGACGTCCACCGTGCTGTGTTTGACTCATCTTATTTCCCAGGGCCATGGCACCGATATTGAGCGACTCACATACCGTTATTCAAATAACATACCCATGGTAAGGGCAAACTCAAGTCGAACAAGTCTTAAAATTAAATTGCTGATCATCTTCTATCACTTCATTTGTTTAATACAGTTGCGCCGGCTCATCCAACTTATCAAAGCCCATTCGGGACACAAAATCATATTCCAGTCCAACGCCAATAAGATAACCGACGCCTCCATGGCCAATTTCCTTCGCTATGCAAATGAGAACCTCTCCCAAAGGCCGGAGGACCGTGTGCGCCCAATGGTGACCAACGTGTTTGCCACAGGGCTATCCAACATGATTAAAATCATTCAAACTGAGTCAAGCGAGGGTCAATCATCGCGATATCGGTGGGGCTCGTCGCGAGGGTACGAGGCTGATGAGGCGGACGGCGAATTTCCTGAGGAAGGCTAGAGGTGGCAGTCTGTCAAAGGCAAATGCAGCGGGGTTTCAGTCATCTCAAGAACCATCATGTGTATATAGAGTTACACATATCTCCCCAAGAACTGACCGTGTTGCAATTGACTCGTTTCGAAGAGCTGGATTCATTTGGTGAGGGTCCTGCCCGCTTACGTGTTCCTGAGCCCTTTGGGGCTCTTGTAGCTTGATTCTTCAACCTTTCTTCACGAGCCATAGTTCTCTTCTCGGCCAGACGCTTGCGTTCCTTGGCTTCTCCTTTGATGCGCAACCTTTTGGCATTCGCCAGTGCCGCTTTCTGTGCATCTGCAAGTTCTTTATCCGCCAACTAGCGCCAGTGCAATTACAGGCGGTCAGCATGATGTCCCAGGGAATGCGTGACCACCTCTCTCACCTTAGCTTCTTTCATTGCTAGCTTCTCTGCGGCATCTCTCTTTTTGACCAATTCCGTCCCTTCCACTGAGACCGGCACTTTGGCAGGTCCTTTACGTCTAATGTTCTTACGACGTTGAACAGCTTGAGCAATAGCATCCGCAGCACCCTCGAACCCTTCTTGCCATTCCACAAAAGAGGCAAAAAGAGTTCGAAATTGGCCTCCAATGATCTCGCCAGGCAGGAAGATCCCCAGATCGCTAGGATTTTCAATAGTGTCGATATTCATGGCCAGATCCCACGCGAGGGCATCGGAGAAGTAGTCCCATGGGCCGACTTCCGAGTCCTTAGGGTAAGAATTGTAAAATGAACCTTCAAAAGCTCCACGCCACTTGGTCACCAGGCTTTTGAGAGGTGAGAAGGACCGGATGTCGTCCTCCGCCCCACATCTTAGTAGTTCCGGGCGCGATGAGACCTGTGAGTTTGGAGGTGGCAACGGGAGGTCATCCAGCATTTGATTCAGCTCAGGTTCGGTCCATTGGACGGCTTTGTCGAAATTGTCCACAGTGAGGCCTTTCTGTCCAAGCCAGAGGGCCTCTGCCTCCTCGGGTAGACAATTGCTACAGTCACATGGGGGCATTTCGGCTTTGAGTTGACGCGACTCCTCTTCTTGTACAACCCAGGCATCAGTTTTTAAAGGTATATAGCTGTGACTTCATTCATTTCATATGTGGTATGTTAGTTAAGCAATTCTATATAGGAATTTCCACTGCTGAACCACTCACGCAAGATCCACCGCCAGGGCCACACGCAGGCATACTGGCGTAATGGCCAAAGCGTCCATACAATCGTCGTCGCTCATCACAGTGGGTGTGTGAAAGTCTTCGATTTGATTTTTCCCATTCGTACAAGTGTTTTCGACTAAGAGGATAGCCAACCCGCGACGACCATCACGCCCACATCTTCCCGCCATCTGGGTAAAGTTACATGGGTCGTGTCGGCCTACCACAATCACGCGGCGCACGCGGTGCCAATTCTGGCCAAGTCCGAGCGCCAGTGTGCAGCACATGACCGCTAGGGCACCGGCTACGTACGCTTCGACTGCTGAGACCTTAGCTCTGGCACCTGTGGTTGCATGGTATCGGCGAGCAAACGACGACAGTCCGTTGTTAGCTTCAGCAGGCTGACCACGAGCGGAGTTGATCAGGCGAAGAAATTCCAGTGTAGCGTTCTGAGTTCCAGCGTAAATCAGCGTAGGTGGTATTTCCTCATTAGATACGAGCGTGTGGTGTGTAAAGACACCTTTCAAGGCCGTTTTCATAGGGCGTTTGAAAGTTCTTCATATGAAGCGGAGTTCCGGCCTTGTGAGTTTGGCTTGTAAGATATGTATATCTTGAGGCTCAATCTTGAGGTTAGTCAGGATGGCTTGGATAGCTTGAGGCGTGCATGTCGCCGACATCAGAAGTAGTGGAACCTTCTCAGTTGCGAGAAAGCGTCGTGCCAGATCTCCGTAGCTCGGTCAAAAAGCACCGGTGTCCTGGATTCTGGCAAAGCTGGCCAGCTTTTTGGCGTGTCCGCTTTTGACCAGGCCCCACATATATATCATATGTGCTTCGTCCACAACCTTGAGAATCAGACGTGATTGAAACCTTCGATCAAGGAACATTTTTGAAAATATCGTGTTTGTCAAGGCCACCTCTGGGCTCTGCAACAACCAACATGGGATCAACTCTTGTCGCAGAAGCACAATCTTGATGAGAACATCCAAACACACACAGCCGACTCACCACATAAATGAAAGTGTATTCACCACTCAATACAGCTTCACATAGTTCTCGTGTGCAGGTGCCGCCGGTCATATTTACCGCTTTCAGGCTTACATGCGATTTTTCCAATACCTGGCAATTGTGTCCCGTCAATAGCTATTTAACTAGTGATAATGATTATAAGCAGTTCACTAACTTGGTCGTCCCCCAGCGAATCCAAGGGGTTCATGCTCAACACGATGGGGGAATCGGCTTCCTCATACATGTGATACAAGAGTTCTGGAATTCGGCTCTTTCCAAATCCTGTTCCGGCGAGTAAAAAGATCGTGCGTCCGTTGATGAGATTTATGACGCTCTCGATTTGTTTGGGCCGAGCGGGGTAGCCATATGTCTTCTTAAACAGGTCTGCAACTAAGCGCGCTTGGATTTCTTCGCTAACGTTTTGAAACACAGCTTTCAATCGAGGTTTTTGAATTGCTTGCGTGATCTCATTGTTGCCAAACAGCTGACTTTGAGTTCTGCTTTGACTCCTACGTAGCATATCCGGGTTTATGATATTTTGGTAGACCAAGGGTGAACCGGTCAAAGGCGAATGAGGTGGTATACGATTGACTATGGTGGTGGAATACGAGGTGACGTCAAAGTGACTTTGTGGATTTCACTCACGAGGAGCTAGGGTGGTCGAACTGCAGTTTGATCACCCTAGGTTCTGGGTTTTGTCCCAGAAAGTGGATTTTAGGACACCGCAGTCTTGTACGGCCCTGACTCATGCACAAATATGAGCCCCGGAGGTTTTGTCAGGATAATTCCTCGGCAAATGCCTCTTTTGAGGAAGGGACTAGACGAGGTTGTCGGCCTCTTCTCAGCGCACAAGTTTCATTTTGGGGCGTGAGGAGTTTATAAATAGGAAAAATGGTTTTATAATGTGAGACTGGTTTGGGCTAAATGCCCCGTCAGGTCTCACGCTTGAATTTCGACTTTAGCCGTAAGTCCCTCTCTCGGGGAGCGTCTCGCGCGACTGAGAGGGACGGGTTAAGTTTGCATTTGGCGCTCCACAGCCACCGTATCCAACCCTGTATACGGATTATGGTGAGATATGGCTGGCGGAAACAAGGCCGCCACCTCGGGAGGGTTGGGCGCCGGACCTGCCCGATGCCTCTGCGGGGCCAAGTTTACTGTCATTCAGCGAGGTTTGAAAAGCCCCGGGGCGCGTAC
Organism: Melampsora larici-populina 98AG31; assembly: GCF_000204055.1. Lineage (NCBI taxonomy): Eukaryota > Fungi > Basidiomycota > Pucciniomycetes > Pucciniales > Melampsoraceae > Melampsora > Melampsora laricis-populina. The sequence goes on from NW_006768803.1 coordinate 236,211, forward strand.
CGTCAGCTCTGTGAGAGCTGTCGGGCAGAGTTGGCTGGCCGGGTCCGGTCCGGGTCACAGCCCTACACCACAGTACTTTTGTGCACCAGGATAAAGATATAATCTGATAATTTCCCCCAATGGTTTTGAAAATGAAGATCTCATTTCACTTTCCAAAACTTCTCATTCCATCATTCTGCTTTCTGGACATGATACAAGGCAAAAATAGCGAAACTCTTTTGTTTCAACTTTTCTTGCCCCATCCACCCTTGCCCCTTAACACCCAGAGAGCCAACCCAACCAGGAGCCCTGTGGCCTGTTGCCCCCCCAACACACAATGCAACTCAAATGTTTAAGTCTACATAGCAAAGGGTCTTATGAGCAAAGTACATAGTCTTTTTGTGTAGTAAAGAAAAGATGTACAGCATCAATAGATAAAAGAAATAAATACAAAGGTATATAAATACAATTGCCTCTGAAATAACTGTTACCCATACACCCAGTGACCCATACTCTTCCTCAACCCATGGTTTTCTGGCTCCATATTTTTTATGGGTGGGGGAAATGAGTCAAAAACCCATTACTCTAAAGTGAACCTTGACCCATAGCTTTGTTTTGGAAAAAATGTCAAAAACCACATAGAAGACCCTTGAGAACTGCTTTCGAAGCTCTCCAAATCCTTTGACTCCATCAATCCCACACAAATCATCACAAGTTCAATACATCATCACAAATTCAACTTTTCTGCCAACAAAAACAATTCCTACATCTTCAAGAGCTGGTATCATTGAAGATTCTTCATAAAGATAACACAAGGTCTGTTCCCAAACTCTTAAGTACCACCAATGAGCATGCAAGTGGCCTTGAGACCTGGACTCTCAAGGAATTAGTCAAGTGATCAAACAACACAACCACAACACAGATATACCTGCTGCAGAGCACTCCACACTTGAGGTACCTGCTGAACAAGTGTACTCTGATTTACTCAAGTCTGTACATGTTACATATCACATATCACATCACACACATATATTCTGAAGCAGTCTGAGCATATGGGAGGGCTTGCCATTGAGCTCTGCAGGTATCTAGTGTAGCACTCTCCAAAACACTATGTAGTTCAGCCCACACTTTTGTCTTTCCTTTCCCAGTCTTCTTCAATATGCAATAAAAGCGCACCGCAAGTGTGCCTTGCGTTATGTGAAAAAAACTCTGCAATAACCCATGAATCCATTGGTATGCCTGAAAACCCATGCTTTTGGTTTCCATAAAAAAGGTATGGGTTACCTCAGCTTGAGCCTTGAAATGAGAAAATAATTTATGTACAGACTAGATCACGAAATTTTAACGGAAAGAAACTGAAAGAAAAGATTGGTTTAAAGTTTGTTGATAACTTTTTTGCATTTACTCATTCATTTTTCTCGGTCGACCGACAGATTGCTCACGGTGCTTGTATGCATTCATAATTCGAAGAATCATTCAACTTCTTGACCATTCATCCTATGACGTCCTTGTCTCTTTCTCTCATCCCGTTCTGTTGACGTGAGACTTGAGTATATCAAATCAAATCAAATCGGCCAACGTATTGAGCGGTGTGCGAAAGAAAAAAAGACATTATGAGATATGTACACAAACATCTCGAGGTATCATCAAGTCTTTTAAAGATATTTGAAACCCCGTTCGTCCACCTCCGATTTATAACACCCTTCTGCGTACCCATCTAAATATCCCTTTCCCTTTATTTACACCGTTTAATCTACCGCAAATTTACACTCCTTTTTCACGTCATCACATCATCCTCAAGTAGGGATTGTTCGACTCATTGTCCCATCGGTTTCTGACTGCTCGACCAGAGCGCCATCGCGAGCCACATTCCAATGGCTCCTCACAATCACCTTCTACAATGCGTCTACGTGACGCTTTCTCTCTTTTGTCTGCTCTCTCAGCCCTTCGTGTGTTTGGGGGTCGATATGAACCCCATTGAAGAGCTGGAGTACCTCGTGAAATTACAAGATGGCGTGGTGAGTCTTTCAGAACCTTACTTCGTTTCAGCCTAGCAAGCCTCGAGTGACTTGATGTTGATGAATCTTTCTGACCCAGTCCGTAGACAGTGTTTGTGAAAAATTGAAAGAACAAGACGTCAAACACCAAGTGACAATGAAGATGGACACGAACGACCTCGTAAACCTTTTCACGATCAAACTCAAGAGTGCTTCAGACGCAGAAGTTCTTAACCAAAACCCCCAGGTCATGGTAAGAGCTCCGGACTGATCAGCTCCATATGCACTATTGCGTTGGAGCACGCGTCTTACAATCTGAACTTCTGCTTTATCAGAAAGTACAAGCCGTACAGACCATGAAACGTGCGGATCCAACGATGGGCAACACGTTGACTACCCAAGGTGTCAAGCCCACCAATAGCGCCTTTGGACCGCATCGACAGACTCGCGTCGCTGACATGCACAAGTTAGGCCGGTTTGGACAAGGGATAAAGATAGCTATCATTGATAGCGGTGTTGATTGCTCTCATCCTGCCCTGGGTGGCGGTTTCGGACCAGGAAAGAAAATTTCTTTCGGTGCTGATCTCGTTGGAGATAACTTTGACGGCCACACGGTGAACAACCCCAATCCCACCCCGTGTACGCCCTGTGGAGTATGTAACTTTTATTCTTTCAGGTGTCGTTCGTGATAATGACACTTCTGTGTGTTGGTCTCGGCAGATGCATGGCACTCACACAACCGGTATCATTGGTGCCGATGACGTTGGATTCGGCTTCAACGGAGTTGCCCCAAATGCTACTCTGGGAATGTACCGTACGTTGATACCAAACACGATGATTGCTTGTCATTGGAGCCGATGCTGATGATAAACTGTCTCGTTCGTCCTGTCACAGGAGGTGAGCTTGCTACTTTGTGTGACAGTGCCGTGTTGAAACGCTGATTCCACTCGACCACAGTATTTGGATGTGATGGCTCGGCCGGAACTACTGATGCTCTAACGGCCAAGGCGTTGCTTCAAGCCTACAAGGATGGAGGTTTGTGCTCATCATATCTTTCCGCGTCGTTAACCTAGCTGATGCGGATGTTTGGTGCGTGCAGCTCAAATCATATCTGGATCCTTGGGAGGTATTGGGGGTTGGTCCACAGGTGATATCCTCAGTGATACCGTCGATGCTCTTGCCGCCAAAGGAGTCATCGTCGTTCTCGCTGTCGGAAACGAAGGAAATGTGAGGCAACCGACACTTATTTCCATTCAAAGAAGCATATTTCTCTGACTCCCCCCGTCACATCGTCTCCCTGCGCTCGTATCGCATCCATAGGAAGGTGTATTCTATACAGAAACTCCAGCTGCATCTCCCTCCGTGATCTCGACAGGCTGGGTACAATCATCCACTACAGTCATGACCACCTTCGTGGCCTCCAACAATAAGGAGATGTCTTACCACTCTGCCTCTCGGATCAATGGAACTAATCTTAAGGTCTGGTTCAATCCTAATATTGGGCCGGAAGGTGATGCTTGTTCGCCCCCGGGGCCAGAAAGCCTTGATTTATCAAATGTAGTTGTGTTGATCAAAAGAGGGTTGGTTGTGACCTCTCAATACCATGTATTTATTGGCTTATTCGTTGACGATTGATTTCGGTTTGCATGACGTCAGTGTTTGTACCTTCATAACCAAGTTACAAAACGTCAGAAAGCGTGGCGCGCGCCGTGTGTTGATATACATGGTCAGCAGTTTATTGATGCGCAAATAGCTGATGGTGCTGAATTCAACTGACGTAGTTTTCTATCAGACCGACGAGAACATAGTAACGCTAGAAGGTAGGTTGCAAGGGATTGATCTTGGTACAATTTCGAATAGCGATGGATTGTACATCATCCAGCAAGCCCAGCAGGATCCCAATTTCTCACTTAGTTTCCCCGAAAGGCCTCATCTTTTTGGTTAGTGTTTTACTGACGAATTTGAAAGCGCCTACATGGGAGCTGAACTGTTTCACTTCTTTGTGACGCAGCGCCAGCGTACGACGCCGGACAAGTGAACCCCGCCTCAAACTAGTGAGACCCTAATTCAGCTTGCGTGAATCCGCTGTCTCGTAGTTGAACTGATTCAGTAAACAATTCTGTCCAGTGGGCCAAGTTTTGACTTCAAGAGCATCCAGCCAAACTTTTGTGCAGTCGGTGGAAATATGCTATGTGAGCAGAGTTCTTGAATCGCTGGTTATCGACGATAAGTGTGTATTTACTAGTTGACCTTTCTATCAAAGCGACCGTGCCTGTCAAGGATGGTAGCTACGTAAGTTGTCTAAACGCTGTCTCAGACCTTCGTTCTGCCTCCTGATATCGGTCAGTTATTCTCAGGCGGCAATGAGTGGATCGTCAATGGCCACCCCACAGGTTGGCTTTTTCCTTCCTATACTATTGCGGCCAATTTTATCTACTTCTCTGGATTGCAATTGATAGTCTTCTACTCACAGATGGCAGGTATTGCTGCTCTCGTTCTCAGTACCCGCACCGAAAAACTCAACATCCAACAATTGAGGGCCTTGTTATCCACCACGAGTCAAATGATTGTTACAATCAACAGCACTAGCATCCTAGAACGTGAGGTTTTGGTTCTCAGTACTCCGCTAGTCCAACATCTCACATGTACTCAACCATATTTTGTTGCGTATGTCTTTCAGCTGCAATTCATCAAGGTTCGGGCTTGGTAAATGCTTATTGTGCAGCATACACAAAGACGTTGGTATCAATAGGCTCGATGACTTTGAGGGATTTGGAGCACTTCACAGGAAGACAAGAGTTTACTATCACCAACGTTGGCACCCAGTCATACAGCTATACTATTGAGCACAGACCCGCTCAAACATTAGCCAGCTTTGCCCCCGGGACTAGCACCCCCTCCGCCAACCCTTTGCCCATCGATGGACATCCCCCTGCTAACATGCAAACCAACCCTCAGACGTTCCAAGTCGCTCCGGGACAAACCAAAACAATTGTTGTTCAATTCACCCCACCTCAGGGCTTGGACCAGAAAGTGCTCCCCATCTATTCGGGATATGTTTATCTGGTGTGTGGAAGATGGCTTATCATGTTGTTTTCGCCAGCTGACTCGCATACTTGGATGGTTTTGTTAGAAAACTGATTCGGAATGCGAGCGTCACTCCATTCCATATTATGGAGTTTACGGATCCATGAGGTCTCAGAAGTGTTAGCCATATCCGAATTCATCTTTGTCTGAGAGACACCTTCCTCACGTTATGCGAATTGTCTCTTTTTTAGATATCAATTACGGCCCCGACACTGAGCCTTGGACTCAGTATAAACTTCCGCGTGTCTCTAATTCCAACCGTACTACGCCAACGAAGCCCTTCACATTTGCAGCCGACGACGTGCCATGGATGCGATATAGACTTGACAGTGAGTTTAGCCTCTCTTACCTTATGGTCTTCGGCATCATGAATTCTTACGTGTTACTCTCCATTAGTGGGAACCCCGTGGTCACAGCTGGACCTGGCAACCTCAGACTCGATCTTGGGATCACGCGACCTAGCTCCATCGTCGGGTCCGGAGGTGTCTCTTGATGCTTACAGAAATATAAAACTCATCGAGAGTACTTTCCGTGGGGTGAAGCTCCTGGGACGTCTTGACAAGTCCAACAACACCTTTGCGAACCGTCCTGCGTTAGTAATTCATCATCTTTAGTCAACGATCTTATTCTCACATCCTCAACTTCGTTTTCTTCAGGGCAACGGTGACATTTGTACAGCCACTCTCCGGATTGATGAACCCTTACACTAATTTGACAGCGGCTGTGAATATCCCCGATGGTTCATACAAGATACTGTTACGGTGAGTTCATTTACACTTGGTAGCTCAATTATGCGACTCATAGAGGCTGACACATTGGCCTTTCAGTGTCTTATCCATCTTTGGTGACCCGACCAAGCCCGGCGACTATGATGCCTACCTGTCAGACGCGTTCACAGTGGCCCGTACTGGCGCCCCTACTACCATACCTGCTTAAGACAAGTTGATTGTACACTCTTGCTACATTGTTGCTTGTCGTAATCGTTTTTATAGTCGTTCATTTTAACTCGCTCCTATTGAAGAAGCCAGTTGTTTATTAAACTTTCTTGTTACATTGAGATGTAATTGATGGATATTTGTTCTGCACAAAACCCGCCTGGTATCTTACACCGTTAATTTAGTACTCCTAGGAGATGACATGCTAGGTGAGGTGTCTCACTTTTTACAAACTTAACCACTCTCCGTACAGTTTGTAACTCTCTTCTTCATCGCTGGGAGAGGAAAAGTGCCCTTGCATTGTTGTCCTTTGTCTTGTCAGCCTGCTCTTTTGGTTAACTTGAAAGTTCGTCTTTGGTATCTCTTGCAACTATCTTGTCGTTTGTTGATTTGATTGTTTTGAAGATCATGTACCCCGTAAAACTTTGAGGAAATCGATTAACATTGATATCCTGCAAAAGCACAACTCAACCGGGATCGCGTAAAGCAAGCGAAAACACAATAATCGGGTATCTCCTGGTCTTCTGTAGGTATTGTCATTGTTTGGTGTCAGCCATTCTTGACTTTGACGGGGTGCTTGGTGTGTTTGAGATCATCAAAGGGTTATCCCAGAAATAATCCAACCACAAATATGGCCAAGAATGACAAAGTCTGAAGATCATTGCCGTTGCCTCCTCTTCCGTAAACACCTGAAATGTTGAAATGCTAGGGTGTCTATGCCCTTGTTGCAGCTGAAGATCAAGTTTAAAACATTGGAAATTATTCACCAGAGGGGTTGGAAGGATTCTATTGAAGTTTGTGGATAATGATGAGATTCCAGACTGTCCCAATCTCAATCCTTGGTGAACCAAGAGTGTACAGGTCCTGGACTCAAGTACACCAGGGGGTAAACCTACGGCAAGAAAACGGTTTTCGAAACCGTTTTCTTGCCGTCACGGTTTTAAACTACTTGTGTCGTTTCTGAGACGATTTCAGATGGGACCGCACGAATGCGGTTCCCATCACCATTTTTGGCGGTGCAAGCAAACCGCCTTGGTGACCCCTGAACACGGTCCCTGGGACGTTCTGAGGTACGGCGTAGAGTTTGCAAAAAGGGGATCAGGCAGCGAGACTTGAACACAAGCTCAAAAACAAGCAAGGGCAACACCCGAGTCTTTTGCCTCTACACCATAATGGACATATTGTTCACAGATGGGAATGCAATTCATAACAACTCGCCAAACTGACATGACACCATGAGGATGAGGACGAGGAATTGACAAAAGAAACTCCAAGCTATCTTCCGTTATGATAAGCGAATTGGGAGAAACCGTTGTATTTCAGATACAAGTCGTGTTGTCAACAAATCCTTGGATCTTGTAACATCAAACAATTCAAAACCTTCTCGAGTTGTTTTAGTTCAAGTTAGATATCTGAAGATCTTGGGTACCATCTTCATTCGGTTTAGGATACAATAATCCAGTTCCGTTTAGACGATGCTCACATGGTCTAAAGCTCACCAAAACCTTTTTGAAAGCGCAAGTGAGTTGATCAAATTTACATTGGGTCTTCTTTTCTCTAGAGTTGTCAGAGCAGTTAAAGGTAGAATGAGACTTCAAGAGGATCAAAGGACGAGTGATAGGTTCCATGCTTCTCAAAAAGATGGGTGTAGAAGATGAGAAGGACATTGGTTGAGTCCATTAACCATTTCGATTTGATAGGTGTTCGAAAAGTATGTAAGGAGGTAGGATTATCAGAAATAGAATAACCAAAAGTAATGAGAAGAAAAGAAGAAGACTATGTATGTTCGACACCGATTGCAATCGGTGTCGAACAAACCGCTTCACCACCGCCTCAGCAGCCGTTCTCAAACGGTTGCTGACATGCAGCTCGTTCCAGAAGCGGTGGTGGAACGGTGTCCAAAACGGTTTCGGCGAAACCGGTTCCACACCTTCCTGGGTGGTTCTGGTGACGAAACCTTTGAAATCGTCACAGGAACCGGCCGAGGCCGAGGACCATTACCCCCTGGTGTAGCTTGTTGTACTCTTCTTGTAGGAATATCTCACACTTGACAGACCCATGGAAATGTAATAACCACACAGAATCAAATGAAAAGAAACATTGGGCTGCTAGCGTTGGAAGAGTTAGTACTCAATGAAAGCACTAAACAAAACAAGATTCTGCAAAAACACAAGATGTGGCATATCTTCAGAATCACAGACACTGAGAAGGAGTCTACGGATGCTGTAAATTCATATGTTGAAACACTCATATTTTGTAAAACACTTTGGTCTACCACAACTAGACATGGTCATGATATTTCAATCCATGCAGAGTCAGACAGCTCTCACAGTCACACTCAAAGGCAACCATGATAAAACCTAGCTAAACTTTGGAAGTCCCAGACTTCAATTGTCCAAAAAGACTGTTGAATATAACTTTGGCTAATCAGACCCCAACAAATGATATCTAGCCACATCCCCACAGACCTAAATTTTGATGCCAACAATTGGAGATGTCTCTCAAACATTGCTTATCCATCATAGTCTTATGGCAGAAGCTTGTACCCAATAATAGCTGTCAATATGTACCATCCTGGGGTTGGAATCCTCAGCCATTTTATGCGTCCAGAAAATACAAAAAGAGATATAAAAAGGTAAACATCAAAGCTGCAAATGATTAAAAGTGGCAAGAAAATAAGTCATTGAGTCTTTTTGAGTAAGTATTGAAAGTAGGTATTTCTGTGAGGAAAATATCTCCCTGATCACTTGATTTGCAAGTGCAAGGATGTATGAGAGACGCCAGGTATCCTCTGGATTGTTTTTTTAATGGGGCACTGGTTGGAAGAGTGTTTCTTGATTTTTCTCAGCACCTCCTGCACCTCTCTTTTTTATCACCAGCAACCACCCTCAATGATGTATGGTATGTACTTTCACTGTGTTTTCCCTCCGGTACTCAAGATTTCAAAGGTACACCAGCTCTTGATCACCAGAACCTTTTTTCACAACTTATTGGTCAAACTGGTCTTGTTGACATATGTGTAACAGGTTCCCAAAGGCACGGCAGCACCTGTTTAGTTCCATAAAAATTGAGGATGAACAAAGTAGAATAGGTCTTGGTACCTGTAAAGAAGTATCAAAACAGACACCACTGTTGTCCCACTAGAAGCAATACCGGAATCGCTCCGCTCCATATAGTGGTTGCGGAGCGATAGCGGAGCGGCCAGGGACTCCGCTATATACACCGATATATATAGCGCAGCCTGCGCTCCGCACACAAGGACCCGGAAAACTCATAGCGGAGCTTTCGCTCCGCAACCCACCTGGTTCAGGTGTCCTCCGCTATATAGCGGAGGAAACAAATACAGTAAAAAAAGGATTAATCAAGAAACAAAAGAGTAGCGATATGATGAAATTATCTCAACATCGAACAACAACAAACTCGCTTGCTCCGACTAGATCATGATGGCCAAATTCAAACTATACAGCGTGTGAACTTTAGCTCAACACTTTTTTCCATTGATCGCATTTTTCAACACCTTTTCAAGTCCTTGATCATCATGATAAGATGAAATCCAACACCTTCTGGGATACATCAATGTAATCAACCTCAATCACAACCGAATTAAACCCCAACAAACCTCAACAAATCGAAGACAAATGTAGAAGGATTTGGTCGATGTGATCCACTTCCTTGAGGAGGTTTAATTGGTAAATCATTTTTCAATCATTTTTGAACTTGAGGGCCTGTTGCCAATATATTAATTGTAGGTGTTTACTTTGAATATAAAGATCAAGTAAATGAAGGCAAATCCGTATCGTTTTGAATTCGTTTATTTAAGACTGTTTGAATTCAAGTTGTCATGTGTTTAGGACATATCATATTTGTTTCAGCATGTTTTTTATTCAAACAATCTTACAATCGATACCCCTCAAAGATCATCAATCTATGAAGCGCAATACGCTTGACTTTCCGATTCCAACACTGCTATTTGTCTCTATGTGGATTGATTTGGTTCCACGCTTTTCAGCATTAACATCAAGAGCATTTGAGATTGAAGTACATAGCAAGATCTTCAGGAAGCAAGTGTTTGTCAGGCAAGTGATGTGCTTAATGTACCAAGTTTGTGGACCAACGAGTCGATTTTGCCACTATCAGTAGGAATGATAGGCTTTTGAAAGTATGGAGAGACCAGGTACACATAGATTTAACATGTCAAGCATGTTTTCTCTTACCTTCTAGTATGCTGTACAGCAATGCATTTATAGCGCGCTATATAGCGCAAAAATAGCGATTTTATCGCTCCGCAACCTTGTCCGAATTTTTTTCTCATAAATAGCGATATGATAGTGGTTCCTCCCATAGCGGAGGCTCCGCTCCGCAACCAAAATGGGCCAATTTCCATAGCGTTGCGGAGCGATTCCGGTGTTGCTAGAAGTGGAGTACACAAGGTGCGAATTTGGAATTTTTTTCCCTAGCAAAAAAAAATCACTTCTTCATCCCATCTTCACAAGACATCATCACGATAGATTTCAAGAGGTATAAAACATCCATTTAAGCTCTTGCAAATTTTTCTTTTATTTCATTTACTATACCTTAGAAATCTAAATGAAAGATTTAAAATTATCAAGATGTCAGCTCAAGATTACACAGACAAGTGTGGAGATTTAAGTTTACAAAGAAAAGGAGAAGATCAAATTACATCAGTTGAACAAACTCAAGGAGCATCAACATCACTAGAACAAAATATGTTGACCAATACCAATCAAATTACAGCAACAAATGATCAACTTACATCATCAAATGTGATTATAGGAAGAATCAGAAAAGCAAAAGGGAAGCGAGTAGAGAAGAAAGAAGAGAAAGATGATGGAGAAGAAAGTTATGAGGAAAGCAAAGAAGAGACCAGTCATGGAAATCAACAAGAAAAGAAGAAAACTAAGGTTAATGCGGTAGAACATTTGATAAATAGCCCAGTAGAAAGAGGAGTACTCACTGGTTTAGGTTAGTTATATTCAGATCAGATCACAATAAGAACCCCCCTATTCCTCCAGGAATCAGTTTGGCTCATTTGTGGCAACTGGTTACGTGTGCTACACATTTTGGCCTGGAGGCCTGAACTTGCAGAGTGTTTTGGCCCGGGGCAGAGAAAGATAGAGAGCACTGTGGGTGGCCACACTTGGAGCTGAGACATCCCACTGTGATGCTCCCCGCTCTAGTTTAGAGAAAAAAGCTACAAATGAAGCGCCTGACATGTTGCACCACTTGGAACTTAACCCTTTGCTTGGCAGGACGGGTGGTGGGCGGAAAAACAAAAAAAGAAAAAATACTGAGATTAAGAACTATTACTGAATAATAACAATGATTTTGAAAAAGTTGATAGAGGTAAGGAAACTGTAACACTAGTTGAAATTGAAATATTTTTTCTGGATTTTTTCAGGCACAATTTTTAGAGGAAATTGATAATATTCTAGTACACAACTGTCTTGAATCAGGAAAGGAAAACAACTGAGGCTTGCAACAGAGTCGGCACAACTGGACTCATTGGGGGAGTTTGTCAAGAGCCATTTCTGTTGCACCTCTTTTGAGAGTAGCTCACACTTGTAACCTTGTTGCCGAAGTGTCATTCACCATTTCACAGATTCCACTGTGTTAACATTCCATGCCAACTTCGATTCTTTGGGGGCCCCCTCCAATTCCTTCATTCTGTCACTCCTCTGTTTCCTCTTCTGACCATTTCCCCTTTTCCTCTCCATGTTCCTTTATGTCCTATTCACTCTGAAACCCATACCCCCCCGGGCCCCCCTCCTACTTTTGTTGTTGTTTTTTACTCCACTTTGCGCTTATTCCAATGAAGTCCCCTTTCAAAATTCCAAAAAAAAGAGATCTTGAAGGGATCAACCTACAAGGAAATCACATAGTGATTGACCAAACAATATCAAAAGTCCCAATTGACCAAACATACAAGGAAATTGGACAAGGAAATGAATATGATTGACCAACTGATTGACCAAATAAACATTCAAATTGAAAGGAAATATCTATAAATTGACGGTCTAAAAACATCTCTATCAGTTAAAAATATTGTGATACCCTCTTCCCAAAATATATATATATAAAAGAATAGAAATTGATTAAACTTTGGTAATTTTTGCCCACAAATTCCTGGCAGATTTATAAAATACACAGGTAGACCAGAAGAGGACATGAGTGAACCTGTTCATATCAAACTAGGACACAAGAAATGGGCTCATAATATAGAGGCAGCAGCAATCAGATTTGACTCCATTTGGTTGAAATTTTTAAAAGAACAGTATAAAGAGTGGTGCAATGAAGAAAATACGGTACAGAAGAAAGTAGACCTACAAGATTTAGACTTTGAAAGATTTGGTGCTGTGTTGATCACAAACACGGTAGAGAAGTCAACACCTAAAGAAACATTGGTAGTGAAGAAAGATAGCAATACTAAGATGGGAGTCGGAATGGATATGTGCCATTTAATGACGAGCTTAACAAAATACTGGCATGACACAATGATTAACAAGAATATCCAGATGCCAGTTTTAATTTTCAACCCAACGTGGTTAATAAATGATACAACTTTCATGAGATTCGAGAGAACTAAGCCAACAAGTTGTACATCAGATGAAATACGTTACATCGGTTCACCTGTCTTACATGAATTCCGATTAAGCTTTGCTGAATGGATAGTTAAATTTAATTTGATGATAAAGTATCAAGCCGACAGATACAACAAATTAGAAGGCCAAAGAGACTCACCTATTGCGCCTAGATTAGTGGCAAATAGGGATAACGTACTTTGAATCCAATTGATCACTTTGGTAACTGGCCTATTGCTATGCGTTATGACATGGCACATCAACGAAATATTTGGGTAAATCATTTAGAAGATGGATCTATGGCAGATGTAGGAACATTAAATCAAGCCTTAGTAAATCAATCAGAACATGACACAAAGCATTATGGTGACTAGTGGTATGTCAATAATCCCTTTGTAGTTGGAGGCCCAATGCAGAATATAGGACCACATGATGGTATGACTTACTCAGAAAACAACTCTTGGGATGTAGCAGGAGCGATGGTAGATAACTCAGCTGAAATGGCAACAGGTTGTACGATGTCAGTCTGGAATAAACAACCTAATGTCCCAGTGGTAGCAGATAGAGCAGTGAATAGACACGTGATGAGAAGTGGAAAGATCAGTCCGTATAAGGGCACCAAGTTCAACCCAGATTATCATCAGAAGCAACAGAATAAAACAAGTTGGAATCAGACCACTCAAAGAAATGGTTACACACCTTATAATCATAATCAGAACAATGGTTTTGATGTTGTAGAACTTATAACCCAACAAGGGTTATACAGAGCTGGAAGAGGATAATCTACTAATATAATGACTAGTAGAAGTTGTCTGAGACTGCTCTTCTAAAACAACACAATCAGAAAGAGGCACTGTTGTATTGAGTACTGATAAGGCACCAGAGAAATATATTTTTCAAAAGGACAGGTCACACAAATTTTATCTCGAAAGCACTATTTTTATTACTATCAACACTGTTATAGTGTTATTCCCAGATGATAACTAAAGAAAGTGAGCAATATCTTTGTGATATTATTCTCAAACAGTCTTTTTGAATACAATACTAAAGTAAATTTCTCTTTATAGCTATAACAACGGGTGTATTTAAGTGACCAGGTACTACTAAAATAAGTTTATGATGACAAAAAAATGATAAATGCGTAAATGATAAAGGAAAAAGGGGAACAACAATCCCAAAATCATCTCAAAGTATATATCACAATGTGCTACAACTTTTACAATGGTCAACAACATCAAAACCAATCAATTCCGCCCAAAAATCCCTAAAAACCCTATAATGACGTAATGTAAGAGCACCCACTGTGGGTGCGGTAACTAGGTGATTTAGCATAACTTTACCGCTAAAATACACACAGGTCCACTATGGGCCTGTTTTAGACCTGTGGTCCGTACAACTGCATCAAGTCTTGCAGCCCGCTTGTTCAAATCTACGCAAGCCTACGACTTGATCTATTGTAGGACTTCATGCATCCAATCAGTCAACAACTGCATTATCCAAAACCTCACCTTCAAAACCTCAACCTCAAAACTTTCAACTTCAACTTCAAAAGTCAAAACTCAAAACTCAAACCTCAAAACTCAACCTTGAGTGTTCTTTACAATCTTCAATTGGTGTTTTAATTTGAATCATATTTCTTTCAATCGGTCCTCTCAAAACCATTCCTAAACGATTCAAATCTTCATAATCTTTACGAATCAATCCAACCAATTCAGATTTTAAATCATCTAAATAGGGTCTTGATCAAAGAAGTATGTTGTTTTGATAATAAGAATTCATGTGGATTGAAATCATCTGTTCTGAATAATTCACAATTCAAAATCAATCATGAAATTGTAGATTTGACTATGTTAAAAGGGAATCTTTGTTTAAAAATGACTTCATATTTAGTGTTATGTGTGAAATAGTCATCATATAGCCTCTGAGCACGTCAAGCGTGGTCTCGATCAATGCGAGTCTGAGGAGGTGGAGGAGGTGTGTGAGGTTTTGCAAACAAGAAGTTAAAGACCAGTTGGTCACTCTAGTTGTTGTTCCTCATTGTTGTTGGCAGACTCCAAAAGACCGTTGATCTCCCTTTTCCAGGAACTTGGAGCAGGCATTTGATGGATATTTTGTTGGATGAAATTTATGAGAAACAAGTTATTTCATTTCAAAATCATACCACTGTGGATCAGGTTCATTCACAGTGATTTATCGTTGGTAAATCATGTGTTACGTCAATCCATAGTGGAATTCATGTGGTTACCAACTTTGGTAAAACATGCATGATTAAATTTCGCACTCAGGACCGCAAAATCTAAGATAAATCACCCTCATGATAGTGGGTGCTCTAATGATCTTATTACTAATGTATGATATAACTTTCACAGCCAAAATTCATCAATGACGCAATAATATGATGTAAAGCACATCTTATGATGATTACAGGGGATTTTTTCCTTGTAAACTAGCTGAAAACCAATTTTTCAGATGAGGTCCAATTTTGGATTACTAAAGTGCATCTTGTAGAGCTTGTCATATCGATCAATAAATGGCGCCATATCAGGGATTTCTGATGAGTGATGAATGAGTTATTGAGTTGTAAAGTTAAGGTTTTTGGTGTTACATGTATGCTTGTGACTGTAAATTCAAGATTTACACCAATTTCTTATTTGCCTTGTAACCTTTTTCATACACCTCCGCTACTAGTGATTTAAAGTTTGTGCATCATGTAATCCGCTCTCCCGCGTTGAGTGAGCTATTTACCAACATAATCTAATGTCATTTGACATATGTAATAAGCTGAAAGCCTTCATTTTTGACAAAATTCACCCATTTTCACTACTTTTCACAGCTGCTACTCGTCTTTTCTTGCTCATGTAATATGAAATCATTCTCTATAACCTTAAAAATCCTGGAAAAACATCTTGGCAACCTTAAATTTCACTATTACCACTATCACATATGTAAACTACACGTATAACCCTTGTTTACCAACTTCAAAAAAGTACCTTCCCTCTAATAACCTCTGTTTCTCCTTATCAACCTTCAAGATTAAAATTTTTACAGTATAATATGATGTTTTTCTTCACTATTCTAAGCTTACTAAACCCATAAACTTAATATTACTACCCTAAAAACTTTTTCCAAGCCTGTATACCTATATTTTTGAATTTTTCTCATGTTTTTCTTTCTGTCTTCTTGTAATAAGATTGTGAATAAGCTCTAATGATCTTAATAAGTATTATGAAATAAAATGATGTAATCTTGACCCAATGATCCATACATAAGCCTATAACAGCTTCAATTGATTTAAAAACCTCCATTTTGAATTTTCCTTCCTGCTAAACTTTTCTGGTAAACTGGTAGACCACTAATAATAAATTTTTCAATTGATCCCATAGATTGATCACCACAATGGATGCCAACCAAATAATAACTTTCCTTATAATAATCATCAAACTCAACAACATCATAATTATCCAAGCAATAGAGGAGGTTCTGGAAGAGGAGGTGTTGTTTATGGAAATGGAGGTAGTCGTAGAGGAGCGTTTAAGGGTGGTGTAAGGCCAGGAATCGGTCCAGGTAATTTTAACAGGTTGATGATTGAAGTAAATGGTGCAGGTAGTGCAAAGGAAGACAATTCTCCTGTTGCTTCAAGCTCAAACCATTTGCTTGAAAGTGAGAGAGAAGTTTTGAGAGTAACTCCTGTGAGACCACCTCAAAATATGACTAAACAGCAATTACCTCAAGTACTTGAAAATGATTACGTCCTCGATGATTTAAAGTCAATAGAAAACTGGCCAACAGCAGTGAAGTGTGAAATGAATTTGCAAGAATGGAAAGAAATCTTAGAAGAATGTGGTTTAACAGAAAATTGGAAGAAAGTTTGGTGGGGACTAACCAAAGGGTTTGATCAAGGGATACCAAATCATCTTCTAGGAGACCTGAAATGGTACACACCAAACAATTACAAATCAGCCTTATTAGTGCAGGATAGAATTATGGCAAACCTATTTAAAGAGAGAAAATTAGGAAGAATATACGGACCATTTACTCACAATCCAGTATTTAAGAAATGGGGCTTCTTTCAATCAAATCCAATGGGCAGTGTCACAAATAATGACAGATCTTTGTGTATGATCAATGACCTATCATATCCAAATAGGAAATTAACACCAAACGAGAAGAAAGAAGTAAATTCAGATGATGATACCAGGATTCCGTTTGGGGGTGTCGCAGGTTGCGGTACGTTTGGTTGGATGGCAGATGCTTGGAGGGATATTATCATGTATTTATTGAAAGTCAAAAAGGTGTTCCGCTGGGTAGATGATAATACGTTTGTGAAGAAAGAAGGAGATATGCTGGAAATGGAACACGTAGTGATTATTAGCCACGCCTTAGGAGTCAAATCAAATACAGAAACATTTAGTAACTGGGCAAGTGAACAGAAGTACTTGGGGTTGATCTGGAATGGAATAAAGAAATTAGTTAGATTACCAGCAACACCACCGGCGCTCCGCTCCGCTTCGCTATATCTTGGAATTTTGTGAGCGGAGCGATTCAGCGCTATGATAAAACGCTAATTGCTCCGCTATATTCTTTGAAGCGCTATGACTTCTGAGAGCGGTGCGATCTTTTAAATCGCTCCGCTCCGCTTTGGGCAAATTTCACGATTGACAGCGCCTAAAAGCGCTGTCAGGAATCTTAGAAATGTCAAAGAGAAAAAAGAAAAGAAAAATACTAATATGTTGATAAACTCACTTTGTTGAGTTTGATATGTTGAGTAGGACTTTTATTAAGACTAATAAAATCATCAATAAAGAAATCAGCATCAGCTTATAATCTATCTTGATCGGTTGCATGTGATGGTAATGGTTCAAAATCAAGAAAGTAATTTTTGAGTTTTGAATCTTGTAATTGATCTTTAAACAAATCAATTTTATTTAAAGATAAAATTATAGAAGTTTTTGTAAACCATCTTGGATTACAAATTGAATCAAATCAAGAACGATGTAAAAGAAATCTTGAGTTCGCCAGGAGCCATAGATTTGAATGACATAAGGGTGATTGAGTCATCTTTATTATTATTGTTTGCATCAACCCGTGGGATTCTCTTGATTGCGCGTTGAAGTTGATTTGTTTTCCAAAAAGCCTGAAGAACCCACGCGAATGCACCTGATCCGAGTTCCTTTTTAACATCAAACTCAGCTTGTTTTACATTTATGTTCATAGTCTTCTATCAACTTCGCTCTATCTTTTCACAGTCTTGGATCAAATTTTATTCAATCATCGATTTAGATGTGACTTCTCTTAGGACTTTACAGGCAAAGGTTCTTCAAGTTGATAATTGTAGGAAAGGTGATCTCAGCTCAAATGCATGCTAGTTGTCTACCCACATAAGGTGGCTTTATTATTCTTTCTTATTCAATGTCTTAGTAATTGTAATATAAGTGTCTGCGCTTAGTTCTATTGATTATCTTACATAACCTTTAAAGGACTTTGTACAATAATTTCATCATCACTGTGATGATCATGATTTAATGTCGATCTTACATTCAATTCGAGGAGGTAAAGAAATGTTGTCGGTGGTATGAGGGTGTGGAGGTGAATGTTTGGTGAGATCGTTATGTATTGACAAAAACCACGATAACACATGCTCTGAAGCGCTATGAGGCGCTCTGAGGCGCTCTGTTGCTATGCGCTCGGAGTCGCTGTGGCGGTCCATAGCACAGCAAGAAACCGCTATAGAGCGCGGATCTCAAAATCGCTATATCTTTTTAGGTTTCACCATAGCTATAGTGAAACCCAGGACCCGCTATATGGAAAAAGGCCTAGCGGGGGCGGAGCGCGCGCTATGCTACCGCTCCGCTGCAGCTATCTCGGGCGGAGCGCCGGTGGCGTTGTTACCAGACAAAAAATTGAAAGAAAGGATTGAAAAAATAGATGAATTATTGACCTTAGAAAGCAAGTGTTCAAAGAAAGAAATTGAGAAGATAGTTGATCAATTGAGTCACATGACATATATACCACCACACTTAAAATGTTACTTATATGATCTATATTGGTTTGATAAAGGATGGCTAAATCATAGCACTTTGAGGGATCTTCCAAGAGGAGCACAACTTGAACTGGAGGAGTGGCAAAAGGAACTGTCCACATCTGATAGGCTGAAGATAGTACCTGATGTCATACTGACCAAAATTGGGTGGGTAGGAGACGCTAGTACAGGGTTTGGTGTGGGTGTTCTGATTGGTGACAAATAGGCCTGGTTTAAGCTGATTGAGGGCTGGAAGACTCAGGGAATATCACAAGGAAGTCAACAACGTGACATTGCTTGGATCGAAACGGTTACAGTTCGATTCAGCCTGTTGATGCTGGAGATATTGAAACCAACCAAGAATCAGTCTTTTATTGTTTACACAGATAACACAACAACAGAAGCAACAATTTGTAAACACAAGTCAAGAAATTGCCTAGTGAACAAGGAGTGGAAATCTATTCAATAAGAACTTTCGCGCCTGAACTGTGAACTAGCTGTAAAGAGAGTCACATCTGGAGATATTAAGGCTGATCAACTATCAAGAGGAACTCAGACAGAAGGTGAAGAGCTTCTAGAGGTGGTAATTGAGATTCAGGAAGATCAAGAATTGTGTTTGAATGTGATCGAAAATGATAAATCAAAAGGAAAATTCAAAATTTCCTAAGACATGAATGGGAAATTCAACTGGAGAGAGAGTAAGGTGAAAGTACGGTTATTGAGTGGGAGCTGGTCGCAAGCTACGCTAGAGACTTACAGCATGGTGATGGCAAAGATCAAAAAGTTTGGTGAATTGAGAAGTTTAGCAAGGGACCAACTATTACCCTTAGATCAGAAGTTGTTGTGGGAGCTTATAGTATGGGCAGGGAGACAGTGTGATGTTAATTTAGATGATGATGCGGTATTAGAGACAATCGATGATGAAAGGCATAAGATCGCAGCAAAAACACTTACAAAATATATCACCTGAATACGCTCCTGGCATTTGTTCCACGACCTACCGTTTCCCACTGAGAATGATAGAACTGTGAAATTGTTACTGAAATCATTGAGTGTAGCAGATGTGATGGCTAGAGATAAATCAAAGAATGTGAAGAAATCCCCGGTACAACCATGTCATTTAGCAGAACTAGCAAAAGAACTAAGTAAAGGGAACCAGAAAGATTGGATTGCGCTGATGGTGGCCCTAGTGGCCTTCTGGGAAATGGCCTGTCTAGGAGAACTAGTATCAGACAACAAAGATAAACAATTAATTTCATTCAAAGACCTAATAACAAATGACAATAGAACTTACATGAAGTTTATGATACACAACACCAAGACTGCCAAACCAGGTAAGGTGCAATGCAACGGTTACTAAACAAAGCGACCTCAACTTCCATCCACCACCCAGTGTTCTCCTACTATGAAAAAGGAAAACTCGTTGCTCTATCAAAGACCAATACAATTAAAATCTCTCAAAAAGTGTGGGAGAAATACAATAAGCATCATAAGCTGACTGGTCACTCGGTCAGAGTTGGAGGAGCAAAATTCAGATGGAATGACAAACAATTGTTAGATGACATAAAGAAGTATGGACGGTGGGAATCAAAAGCTTACCAACTCTACTTACGGAAATACACAAATGCAGACATAAAGGATACACAACATATTTGGAAGTTGATGAGGATAGAGGAGAAAAATGAAGAGGAAAGGAAGAGCAAGGAATTAGTACTTTAGTAACAGAGGAGATAAGGAGGAAGGGTTCTTGCATTACAAGGTATAAGGTTTGAGGTGATGCAAGTAAATCACATGATGATTGAATTGAGAGGCGTTAATGAAGAGTATGAGCGTTGAAAGAGTTAGTGGGATACAGCATTGAATTGAACCTAGTTGAACAGAAAAGCATTCTATGCATATGTGTACAGATCACAAACACACTTGGGACATACTGAGGTTGGCTCTTTGCAGGCTCCGGACAATACGTCCTGAGAAGAGGTAGCAGAGAGCCTACCCGGTCAGTAGACCCACGGCCTACCGCCCCCCCAAACACAACATGTAGCATAACGAATGTCTTAAGTTATATAGTGTAAGGTCTAATGACTATTGTAGAGTCCTTGTACATGAATATTGAGTGATTGAGCTAAACATGAATGAATACATAAATAAGAAATGAATTACAAGACAGAGAAATATGAAATATAAATCATAAGAAACCAAAAGCAAAAAAGCAACAAACCATTAGTGAAGATTATTTTAATGGAATGTAACAGGTGCCCAAAGGCACATGTTTAGAGCATCCACAGCCATGCCGTAAATTTGTATTGTACAGAGCGCCACACGGATTGTTTAGGCAAGTGTTTGAGGCATAAATTTCAAACAATGCACAGCCGTGGTGTTGTACAGTACGGCTTGTAGCATATTTTGTGAAGTGAGTTGTGGGTTATTTGATCATTGAGGGAGATATTCTGCAGGGAGTGCGGTTGTGGAAGTGGGAGTTATGGGAGAAACAAGGTACAGATGAATTTAGGGAGCAAGCCAAAATAGAACATATTTGGCCTATTTTGGCTCACACGGAGGGAATTCCCTTAGCTACGTGAAAATTCAGGGCATCGGCTGTGGATGATTTTGCCCTAAATTTACGTACAACATGGTTTACGCCACACGGCTGTGGATGCTCTTAGTTCCATAAAAATTGAGGATGAACAAAGTAGAATAGGCCTCGGTACCTGTAAGGAAGTACCGAAACAGACACAGCTGTCGTACCACTAGAAGTGGAGTACACAAGGTGTGAATTTGGAATTTTTTCCCTAGCATAAAAATTTCACTTCTTCATCCCATCTTCACAAGACATCATCACGATAGATTTCAAGAGGTATAAAACATCCTTTTAACCTCTTTCAAATTTTTCTTTACCTGCCCTCCCACCCCTACGCCCGACCATGCAGAGAGCCTACCCGGTCAGTAGACCCACGGCCTACCACCCCCCAAACACACCATGTAGCATAAAGAATGTCTTAATTTATATAGTGTAAGGTCTAATGACTATTGTAGAGTCCTTGTACATGAATATTGAGTGATTGAGCTAAACATGAATGAATACATAAATAAGAAATGAATTACGAGACGCAGAGATAAGAAATATATATCATAAGAAACCAAAATCAAAAAAGCAACAAACCATTAGTGAAGATAATTTTAATGGAAATATCCGTCTTGCGGTAGACCTTCCCTACTTTTGGTATCTTGTGGGTCTGATTTATGGTGTAGGGAAAGATGATGAATTTGGCGTTCAATGTCCCCTGGACTGAACATCAAAAAGTCCGAGCAATACGACACGGTCTAGGAAAGAGGGAACTGGTAAATTATTGATAATTGCACTGACACAATTTCTACGGATGGACTGGATGGACTGGAGGACCCATTCGGCTGCAAGTGCGCAGGGAGCTTTGCAGTCATGGCTCCACGCGAGGCGCACCAGGACGGCCGCATGACACTTAAAGTCCAAGGAGCCTTTGTTCTCGAGCACCTTAAGGCCTTAAACCGTACGATCAAAGGGATTTGATTTTAAACCTCCAAATTTGGATTCACGTCTTCAAATTAAAAGCTGTTCAAGAGGTACGAAGATGCCATTGTCACTGAACGCGCGGCGCGTAGTAATCCAATCTTTCATAACTTCATCTCGTCCAGTGATTTCTCATTCAGTGATCCGTTCGAAGTCCTCTCGAGCTCCCCACCGATCTTCATCTCCTAGACATGGAACCACAAGATGATCGAGGGTTCGGTTTGGATGATATGCCCAACTCAACTGCGAATATCTTGCACTCGATCATACGTTCTAACCAAGCGGGCGGCGCGGATCCGTCCCGCTCTCTCCCACCAATCCAAGCCACTGGTATGATTCGAGCCCTTTTCACGGTCTGCTTCGACAAATTTGTTGACGCCAATACGTGGAAGGGCCAAGACAATGTCGCTGGCCCCCAGGAGAACGGACTGCTGAAGGCGGCCAACTCAGTCATTGACCATATCTTCAAAGGGGAACTTCCCAAGAGTCCCTCATACTTAGTCTGTCGGTTCCCGGAGCAAAAGACTTTGGGTGGCTTGCTCCAACGAGCTGGGGGATCTCTCCCACCTCATACCCAATCCACTGTGAAAGGCAAAAACAAACAAGTTGATGACGATGACTTAGAAGAGGAGATGTCTGTTTGGCTCACAGCACGTCTGTTGTATTGTGCAGCCTCCATTCGCACGTTCTCGTCCCATCAGTCAGCATCTGAACGGCTGGCGATGCGTATAAGTTTTATACACGATTTAGAATCTGGATTACAATCCATCAATGAATGCTTGTTTGCTAGCAATGATAAAGCGGTTAGAGTTAACAAGATCGAGCGAGCCAAGGATATTGCGAGGATATATGTGACTATCGAAGAAGACGTGAGATCATACATCGAGCAGGACATCTACGACAGCGAAGATCGAGATTCTCAACTTGGTCTAACATCCATATGCTTATTAGGCGCTGAGCGAAGGACACAGCTTGTGTCGAATCCAGATACAATGCAGGTCAGAAGATTGGCCAAATTTTTCGCACACATGTTCCTTTGGCTGACCCTCTGTAATGATATCTAGCTGGATAGGAGACCTTTTGTGCTCCCATTACAATCACAGACCCACGCTTTGAACCTTTTACTCGCGACTTTGAAAACTCACCTTACTAGTCTTCATTATTCGCCTCATTTTGCCACCACTATCGCACCTGCCATTGATGGCCTGGCCTCTCTTTGGCGCTATGTCATGAGATTGTATCCAAACAGTCATGATGAATGCATGGCGATAGATCTTTTTGGTCTGATGGCCCTACTCTTTTCTAATTCGATGAGGCCGTTGAACTCGAAGGGCGGAAAGGACGAAGAGTTCCGCATGACGAGTCTGGCAAAATATTTGGAAGGCCTTAGTTACAATTCCCTCGACAAGCTATGCAGTATTGTACTTGAAGAAATCGGAATGTTATGCACCGAAGCTCAGCACTCATCCGAGTCTTTGACTCTCGCCTCGACCCAAAAGCTATACGATCTCATCTTGAACGTCTTAGAATGGCTTCAATTCGCTCACGCCGTCTGCCGCAGGCCTAAATCGGATCGGACAATTGGTCAGCTTGTTGTGAAACATGGGGAGGCCCTTATTCGACTAGCTACTGATAGTTCTTCAGCAAAGACTGACAACGCCAACATGCATCAAGTCAGTATCTCGACTCTCCAGCAACTCATCGCCTTTCAATCAGCTCGCGATGAAGACTCTTCAATAAGTCAGATTCAACCCAGCTATACGCTCTTGAGCTCGACGCTCATGAAGCGCTGCGAGGCCCTCCCTAATTTCAAAGCTACGCGATCATCTTCTCGAGGGATGGACAAGACTGCATTTACAAAGAAAAGGAAAAGATCCAATGACGAAGGGAATAAAGCGAAAACGAACGATGAATCCACGAGGATGGAGATTGACAACATTCGAGACAACTCATCCCGTCATTTCGACTCCGTATGCGAAACGCCACATGTACAACTGTGTCGAAGTATCGTTGAGTCTTTCCAAGAGGACGACTCCCCACCCTTGGATATGGATTGCGAGACAATAGGGTCTTTCTTGATAGACCACATTGATCGACTGGTGAAAGAAGATTCCATGCCGGCAAGCAATGCGTCGATCTCGTACGTTATGGAGGAAGAATTAGACTTATTGAGCACATTGGTATGTGCCTCAACGGCGCCATCTGAATCATCCTACAATCGTCCAGAGGACATAGGCCTTTTTCACCATAACACGGTGGAATTCGTGTGTTCACTTTGTGACCTGCCACATATTACTTTAACGGATCTTCAGACCCCCAGAAAGACGAATTTTCAACCCAATGTCATCACGAGCGTAATCGAAAAGTGTCTGAGTTCCCAGATTTTCATCAACATTGACACCACGAATGTTAACGCAGGCTCCAAAGAATACCGACAGGTTCAATCACAGAAGAGATCCGCGATCATCAGACTCGTCACGAGATTATTACTTCACACCGATTTGTCCACTCCTCGCGATAAGGAAGACTGCCTGGGATTATTGAATCATGATGTCGGGATGGGATTAGGAGTCTTGGACTCTCTGCAAATGGGACTTCGTATTGAGCGAAATGCAGCAGGGTATGTCGCATAGTCTCATACCTCTGATGTTTGTACTGATAGAGATCTCCCCACTATCTACGTTCAGTCGTCTCCTTGCGATCACCCTGTCCAAATCACAGACGGGTGTCGATTCAAATGGAGACCGTTGTCAGACACTCGATGCCAACGCAATCCTTTCCAAACTCAATCAAATGGTCACTACAAACGAAGCCAGGATTCAAGAAGATCTGATCGTCACCCTGGTACTGGCTTTTGATCTTCTTCGAGATTCAGAAAGTGAACAGCTGGAGTACGGCAAAATTCAACTGCGAGAATCTTTGAGTGGTCAACTTTGTATTATGATCGTTCGACAGATGTGCAAACCAAGTGCTTACTTGCGAGGTGTAGTTCGAAATGAGGTGCGTTTTCAAAAGATTTTACACCTTTGAATGCAAGCCAAAGATTTTTGACATGGACTGGCCCCTGTCTCGATAATGCAGATAGTGTCATTAGCTCAGAGAAGCTCTGTGACAGTTTACAAACTTTTGAGTAGATACTTGTCGCCGATCAGCGAAACAATTGTACTCGATCTTAGGATGAATACCAACGGATTGAACCTAGTGGCCGAACTATTGGGTACAACCAATGATGTCTTTTTATCCCAGACGGCACAGTACACCGTACCTCGATTGGTGTCATTATCGAACATACCCATCCTCGAACGCCTAGCTAGTGTGATTCAAGATACCCTTTCAAACATCATATCTGATCATATGGTAAAGATACTCGCCGAACTTTGCCTACTTCCGGATCTCCAGATGACTAAACAAAAAATCGAAAATTTAATCTTGTTACTCAACAAAGGAGACAAATCTGCTCAGAACAATCAATCCCCGAAATTCTCTCTTCTCACATTGGCAGCATACTGTAGTGGTCCGCTTTATTTCGAATTGATTGTTGAAATGAGAGATTCTACTGAAAGATGCCTGAACAAAAATCCAAGATGGGCTTTGTCGAACGCGTTCCGCTTGGCACACCCACAAATCGGCTTCAATACCATTGTTAAAGATCAGGAGGTTGAGGATGAGTTGAGACATCAGATGCTATTCATCTTGACAGTAATGAACGATACACTTCAAGATTTACGAGGCAAATATTCGATTGGAAATAAAATCAAGGTCATGGAAGGCTTGGGGAACTTGATCAAGATTGTGAAATCTGGCGTGAACGGCTTTATACCGCAAATCGCCACAACCTTACAGGCTGCTCTATCAATCCCGGCTGTCAGGGGTCCAACTCTCAGAGTCTGGGATTTGTTTATCAAGGCTTCCTCAGCGAACGATATAAAGGCCTTTGTTGGTCAAATTTCTGCCGCTCTCGTAAGCGTTTGGACCGAATTGACTCCTGAACAATTGACCATCACCACCAAGATATTTCATCAAATCCTCAAGAAATCAAAAGAGCTCGGTACCAACGTCTACGATATCGCCGACATCACCGGTCTTGAGATGCCGATTTTACGATCAAACACGCATCCGCTCATCACATCCGATGTTCATGAACTTTTAAAGGAGGCACAACAGATGCTCGTCTCAATCAAGAGACCAATGTCATATCTACATAAACTACGTAGGCTGGTCGATCGGCTTAATGATGAAAGTGGAATCGTCGTCAGGCAATCGCTAAAAGAACTCAAGCATTCACTATATCTCGAACCAGATCAGATCAGGTTAGTCACCTCGGGTGATAGTTTCGATCCTGTGATCGGAAGCTTGTTGAAGGCTCTGACTGGGGTAGCGATGAGATTCAATGATATCTCTGATGACTTCAAGTGTCTCACATTTCAATGTCTTGGAATCATTGGGGCATTAGACCCTGATCGGTTCGAAATATCTGATGACACACCTGGATGTATTTCACCATGTAACTTTACGGATCACGAAGAGGCCATCGAGTTTGCTATTCACCTGATCCAAGATGAATTAGTTGGAGCATATAGGGCAGCTAGCGATACGAGACATCAGCATTGTCTTGCTTATGCCATCCAAGAGCTTTTACGGTTTTGTGGTTTTACTCCGGACATACTGGTTCAATCTCATAAGAAGAATGTCTTGCCAGAGGTACGTAAGAGATGGAAGGCGATGCCTAAGGACATCATTGATGTTCTCTCACCTCTTTTGAGCTCGAAATACACAATCGTTATCCATGCCCCACACCCTTTACCGGTCCCAATCTACTTACAAACGACAGTCTACAATTCTTGGTTACAAAACTGGTATACCAGGCTCGTACCTGTGATCAAGAACGTCAACGCGGCAAAAATCTTCAATACTCTCTTGGGTGCTTTACGCAATGGCTCTATCATCCTTGCTCAAAATGTCTTACCACATCTTATCGTACATGTTTTGGTTGCCGAAGATATTGAAGAAGTCAAAAACGTCAAACTCGAGATTGTCACCATCCTTGAAGACCAAACGTTGTGCAAAAGCGACTATTCCCCTGAGGGAAGACAGTTGGTAGCTGAGGTAAGGATCTATTTCCTCTAGTCCTTATAATGGTTATACTTATTGTTCTTCATGTAGACCGTTTTTGGTCTCATGGATCACTGCAGTCGATGGCTGAGAGATCGCCATAAATCGAGAGCATCGAAAAGACGGGAATCCGTAAACACTGTGGACTCGGCAGCAATTCGAATGCAATCTTTCATATCAGACATCAGTCCTGAGTTATTGGCAACGGCAGCTCTTTCTTGCAAGGATCATGCCCGAGCGCTTTTGAATCTCGAACAACGGATATGGGTACTAGAGGAATCAAGGGATAAAGCCAAAGCTGATATTGTTACAGTTGATGCTCTTGATTCGTCAGTTGAAGATGAGTTACGAAAGTATTATGAGCGTGTTCATCAAATTTATTCAGAAATTGATGAACCAGATGGAATGGAAGGTATTTCCACCAAGATCCCTGCACCTTCTATCCTACATCAAATCAGAGAACATGAATCGACTGGCCGGTGGACTTCAGCACAAAGTTGTTGGGAAGTTGAGTTACAGAAACAACCAGATGAATTAAGCTCTCATATTGGCTTGCTTCGTTGTTTAAAAAATCTAGGACATTATGGTATGAGATCTTATCAAATCGCTTCAGCTTCTTTTACTTGTATCACTCATTCATATCTCATTTCCATTTGTCTATAGATTCCTTACGTACCCATATCCTCGGTGTACTCAAGAACCATCCCCAATGGGAGAGCGAGCTGGCATCATTCTCGGTAGAGTCAAGTTTGGTATCTAACGATTGGAAAGGTTTGACGCGTGCTATTCAGATGGGATCCCCCGATAGTCCTGAGATCATTTTGGGAAGGGTGATTGAAACGATGCTAACGTGTGATCAAATGACGATTGATAAGAACATGAGTGAGGCCTACATCAAACTTGGTAATCAAATCCTAGGTTCGACTCGAAAAGACGTTTACAGACGAGTTTATGACTCTGTTCTGTATCTTCATATCCTTCATGAGGTTCCATTGATTGATGATGTTTGTAAAAGGATATATTCGATCAATGATGTTTTACCGACTCAAGATCGACTATTCTCAGGTGGTTATCTGATGAAAACACTTCAATCGAGGATCGATGCTATCTCACCTGCATTCCGTCATCGAGAACAAGTGCTTCGTCTCAGGAGGGCAGCCTTTCAACTTAGGTTCAGTTCAATCTCTTACAAATCTATCATTTACAACTTATTGAGCATGTAGGTTTCGTTTTTTTTAGATGTCGAGGAACTCCTGCAGTAGGCCAGTTATGGGTCCAAACCGCGAACATCGCACGTAAGGCTGGACACTTACAAACATCATATAGTGCTGTTCTACAAGCTTCAGAGCTTAAGACGCCTACAGCCTTTATCCAACGATCGAAATTGTTGAAATTGGAAGACCAACCACATAAAGCGATAGCCGAACTCGAAAGGAATCTCGATCATTGTACTCCGAAGGATAGTGCTGGTATGTCGGATGATATATCGACCCGAGATTATGCAAAGGTGATTGGTTTTTGAAACCTTTTCAGACGTAATGGTTGACTAATTCTATTTTGAAATATCTGATAGGCTTGTCTACAACGTGCTCGATGGATGGATGAAGTTGATAGATATAATGTGAATTTCATAGTTAGCAAGTTTGATAAATTAACATCCGAACATCCAGAGTTAGTATTTTAAAATTTATAAAAAAAAGTTTATCTTTTAAATAAGAACTGATTGAATTTTGTTTCTCTTCTTCTTGATAGATGGTCAAGTCCTTATTATTACTTTGGTCGATTTTATGATGAGAAAGCAACCGAATTAGTCAACAGATGTAATCGAAATTCTGAAACCATGTTAGAGACTTTCCTTGTTTTTGTTGAAAGAAAGATCGATAGAACCAAAGATTGAACTTTAATGATTGGATTTTGTTTTGATTTGATTTGATTAGGGACTCTCTCGCACCTGAATATATGTATCATTGTTGTAGGAATTTCGTTAGAACATTGACGTATGGTACTAAGTTTATTTATCAAGCTTTACCAAGGATGTTAACTTTATATTTTTCATTGGGTGAACATCAAGAGATTGTTCGAATTTTGAAATTGGCTGAACGTAAGAAGAGAGGGTCAGTCGAATTTGATATATATATATTGAAAAATCTTGACCTTTTTTTTCAATTGGATTTCGTAGTGGTGAGATTCGTCATGAAGATTATACTCAAGCTTTAGAGAGTAATGAACTTGGATTTGCTTTTTTGAAATTGGATCGGGTTATGAATAGTGCAGTTAGAAAGTTACCTGTCTTTGAAGTAAGTCTCAAGTCTATTCTTTAAACCGGATTTCATCATTTAAAGTGTGATTCTCTTTTTTCATTTCAGTGGCTCACTGTTCTACCACAAGTCGTCTCTCGTGTCATGCACAAGAGTACACATGTACAAGCGCTTGTGCACAAGATTCTAACTCACGTACTTAGATCGTACCCTGATCAAGCATTGTGGGCTATGGTATCAGGAGTCGAATCTTCAAATGCTGCGCGATCTAGTCGATGTACTTGGGTCTTGAACGATGCAAAGGTATTTCTCACATTCATCCTTAACGCATTTTATTGATGATTCACATATATATGTCTTGATTATAGGATATACAAACGCCTATCAAGAACTCACAAGTCGATCCTCAAACACTTACACGAAAGTTTGATCAATGTCGTAAACTAGTACGACAACTTCTTTTCCTATGTAACTATCAACTACGAGATCATCGAAAGCTCAGTTTGAATGAACATTTCCCGGCCTTACAACAATGTGCACCATGTGAATTGATCGTTCCATTACAATCTTCATTGATCGCGAGTCTTCCTCCACACGATTTGAACTTTGCTTCACATGCTCCTTTTCCTCATAACCTTGCTTGTATTGCTGGTAGGTGTTCTCTCGAGTTCTCTTCAATAGGAAAAAATAGTTGACCAATCGATTTGGGTTTGATGATTTGTAGGGTTTTCGGATGAGATCATTATTATGACTTCGTTACAAAAACCAAGGAAGATATCGATACGTGGATCTGATGGAAAAGATTATCCGTTTCTTTGTAAACCTAAAGATGATTTAAGAAAAGATGCTAGATTGATGGAATTTAATTCGATGATTAATAAGCTTTTGAAAAAAGATTCTGAATCGAGGAAACGTAATTTGCGTAAGTAATAGTGTTGTTGTTTTGGATGAGTTTTTCTTTCATGATTTAGACCAGTTGAACTTTTTCTTTTTTTCCTTTTTTTTGGATATATTATTCAAATTAATAGATATTAGAACGTATGCTGTAGTCGTCTTGAATGAAGAATGTGGTTTATTAGAATGGGTTCCACATACTCTTCCACTTCGAAATATACTACACGCTTTATATTCTACTAAAGGAATTCCAATCTGGGTAAGTTTTTCAAAACCTTATAAATCAATCAATCATTATTTAAAATCAAGAATCAAGTCTAATAGAAATCATTTATTGATGTTGATGTTGAAATCTCTTACAGAGTCCAGAGATTAAAGCTTTAGGTGATAAGATTCGAAAACAAACTCAACTTGATAAAAAGAAAAAGTTATTTGAAAGTGAATTATTAAACAAGTGAGTGAATGTTTTTTTGCCCCTTTGAAGGAAAGAAGTTGATTCAAACTTTTTTTTGAACAGATATCCACCCATTTTTCATCATTGGTTTATGAGTAATTTTCCAGATCCTGCTTCTTGGTTAAGAAGTAGACTTGCTTATGGTAGAACAGCTGCAGTGATGTCGATCGTAGGATTCGTATTAGGGTAAGTCAAACCCAATATGATCGTTCATAAAGTTCTAATGAATCTGATGTGGATTTCTCTAATAGGTTGGGTGATCGACACGGAGAGAATATCTTATTTGATTCAACTACAGGTGATACAGTTCATGTAGATTTCAATTGTTTGTTTGATAAAGGTAGAACGTTTGAAGTAGCCGAAAAGGTTCCTTTTCGACTCACTCAAAACATGGTAGCTGGTCTTGGTGTCAGTGGAGTGGAAGGATTCTTTAGGAAAGCATGTGAAGTGACGATGATGATCTTAAGGAACAATAAGGATTCATTGATGAGTGTATTGGAAACTTTTGTACATGATCCTTTGGTGGATTGGATGCCATATGGACCCAAGAAAAAGGTTACGAAGATTTTCAAAGTTGATTCACTTTATAGATTTTTCCCCCCTCCTCGAAAAAAAAAACCGAAAAAAACTATCCCCTTTCATAAAAGATTTTGAAAAACTGACGTTATCATTTCGATTTTTGTTTTTGGTTTAGTTGGATGCACCTACTGAAGAATATATTGAAAAAGAAGCCAAGAGAGCCTTGGAACCGATTGATAGGAAATTAACAGGATATCAAATCACTTCTTCACCTTCAGGTAAAACTGAAAGACAAACTAGTACAGAGAATCAAGTAGATAGTTTAATAAATGAAGCTAAAGATAATACGAATTTGGTAAGTGATTTTGAGATCATGTGATTTTTTGAATCTTTTGATGATTGGATTTGGAAAAAGTTAATGGAGTTGGTTTTTTGGTTTTGTTTGTTTCGTGTGTTTAGGCTGGAATGTATATTGGTTGGGCAGCATTTTTGTGATTGGGACAGGGTTATGTATGTACATAGTTGAAAGGATTGATGAAGAATATATGATAGGATGGTATAGTTTGATGAAAGTGATGAAACGTGATGATTGAAGTGTTGTATTAAAAAAGAGAATGCGAATGTGAAGATGATGAGTGAAGACCAATTGTATTTTTGTGTTTCTTAAATGAAGTATTGTTGTGAACAATGGATTGGCCAAGATTGATTGCTTTTTTTGTTATCTGATTTGGGATACTTGTGAATCTGATGAGGTTAAGTACCTATGTATGTGGTTAAGTTGAATTTGTTGTGTAGTTTGAGTTTGAATTTCTTTTTCGATGAGAACACCAACAAGAAGTTAAAGAAAGTTGAGAATGATGATTAGAATACTCAGTAACTCATTCAAATTACCCAATCGATCTCAACTTCGATTCAATTCTTCATTCACTAACATCAAACTATCAATCATCAACTCAAGACCAAGACCAAGTTCAAGCATTTCTAGAAACCTTCAATCAAAACTTTATCAAACAAGATTTCAATCTCATCATTTCAATTTATCCAAACGATTCATCAATCTACAATCAAATTCAAATCATCAAAAAGTACCCGATCTAACTTCCCCAATAGTAGCTCATCATCTATTGATAGTAGCAACCTTAGTATTCTCAATAGTAGTCGTAGGTGGCTTAACACGTTTGACCGAATCAGGTTTATCAATCACCGAATGGAATTTGATTTCAGGAACTTTACCACCTTTATCAGAACAAGAATGGTTCTCAGAATTTGAAAAATACAAAAAAACACCTGAATTTAAACTTTTAAATCAATCAATCGATCTAGATTCATTTAAAACGATTTATCTTTGGGAATGGTCACATCGAATGATTGGTAGATTGATAGGTTTAACATTCTTGTTACCTATCCCATTTTTCATACGTTATAAATTAATTAGAAGTCAACAAATCAAATTAGGTTTATTTGGAATCGGAACTTTGATTGGTGCTCAAGGTGGATTAGGTTGGTATATGGTCAAGAGTGGATTAGATCAAAGCGAACTTAACAAACGAGATGGGATTCCTAGAGTGTCTCAGTACAGATTAGCAGCTCATTTAGCCATGGCTTTTGTTGTTTATGGGTCTTGTTTAAGATTGGCGGGTGGGATCTTACGTGATTGGAGATTGTTTTATCAAAACTTACCGATTGGTGGAATGAACACTTCGGTTTTGGAATCTGTAAAGGTTTTGGAATCTAAAGTTCCTATGAGAGCTCGTGGATTAGTTCATTCGGTCACTGGACTTGTGTTTCTTACTGCTGTCTCTGGTATGATTTAATCTTTTTCATTTCTCAATTCATTCAAGATACTAAAGCTAACTTTTTGATATATTTTCATGAATGAATTGCCAACTTAGGTGCATTTGTGGCAGGATTAGATGCAGGATTAGTTTATAATACCTTTCCATTAATGGGAGATCATCTAATTCCTCCTAAATCCGAATTAATTTCTACCACGATAACTAATCGAAACGAAGGAAGACCCGGATGGATTCGAAACATATTTGAAAACCCAACCACCGTTCAATTCGATCATAGAGTCTTAGCAAGCCTAACCTTTACATCAATCATTGGATTATTTACATACCTTACGAAAAAGAAAACTTCATTACCACCTACAACTTCATTGTGGATCAGATCAATGCTTGGAATGGTTTCGATTCAAGTCGGATTAGGGATTTCGACTTTGGTTTATTTGGTACCTACTTCATTGGCTGCAGCTCATCAAGCTGGTAGTTTGGTTTTACTTAGTTTGTCAATTGCTACTGGAATCTCTTTACGTAAACCTAATCGTAGGATCTTTTTACAGTATCTTGATTTGATGAAATCTAAAAAAACTCATTTAAAACCTATAGAATTTCATAATGTTAAAAGTAATTGAAATATATATGAATTCAAAAAGTTTAAAGCAAAAAAGGATAGATGGTATTTTTTTCCTTTTGATTGAGTATATATATAATTTGGTTTTAGTTTGAATTCCCTACTCTTGTAACTACTTTATCATTTGTATTTCGATTATAAAAGAATATGAAAAAAATCTTTCATGAAACATATCTTATTCTTCAAATCCTTCAGAGATCATAATATCAAAGGTAAAAACAACATCGGTGACCAAGAATCCTTGTTGATCAATAGTTTGTCTTATAGGATCATGTAATCGGATCAAGTGGTATATCTATTGACGTAGTTTGGATTCTCTGTCTATCCCCGACGGTTTAGTACTCCGACTTTGATGTTTTGGGGTAATCAAAGTAACTTGATGATCAACCAAAAAGTTGCGATTCAAATATGTTTAAGAAGCTCATCAATGTACCACTTCACTCATGAAGGAGTAAAATGAAAGTGTCGAATCCAAAGTTCAACAAAATCTGATCTTATCATGATTTTTTTTGGTAATTCTCAACTTCAAAAATACATTCAAGAGATTCAGTTCAGCCATTATAGTTATACATGGTTTTAAAATGGCTATTCAAAGAAAAGAAACATCTTAGTCTTAGTCTGAAGTAAACGATTCAATGTGTTAAGAAAAACCCATAAACAAACTGTCACGAGGTAAAGATGGAAATGATTTTGAGAATGGAAAAGATTGATTGAATGGCGTAGATGGTGTAGGCTGAAAAAGAATTAATAGTTACGTCAGTCTAAGTTGACAAAACAAATAGCCTTTCAAAAAATAGTGATGATACAAAAAAGATTTGAATATGAACTGAAAAGTTTTTGCAAAAAAAAAAAGACGAACTGATTGGAAAAGAAAGAAGAGACTAAAAGCTTGATGAATTTTAAAGCAATGGTAGAAGGCTAAAAAAGAATAGTCTAAAGGAAAAAACTAAAGGATAGTAAATCTATCTACTTTTCAGCCAACTCATAAACCGGGAAAAAAAAACAAATCGATTGAAAGACCTGCAAAAAGATATAAATTCATGGGGTCTTTTGGTCGATCTTTTTTCTACCCAATTGAATTTTTTGAAGCGTTTTTACTTCTTAAAACTTATCTTATCGTTGCACCGAAACTTTCTTTATTTTATACCTTTACATTCGAATCCATTAATCACCCAATTAATTCTAACCGACTTTTCTCAAATCTCAACCATCCAATCAATCACTCTTAACCCTTTTAACTAATTCCAATCTCTTAATCACATTTTTTCATTCTCAAGAATCTTTTTTTTTTTGAAAAAAACAAAGGATGAATTCATTAATTTTTCTTTTTACACTTTTAACTTTATTTTGTATACTTAATCAAAGTTTAAGTAATGATTCAGAAGCTATTCCAGTTGGACATATGAGTATGTTTTTTAAACAGATTGGAAATGAATTACATGTCGTACCTAGACATATGGTAGAGTTGAGTTCTTAAAATCAATTGTTTTCTTTGGCTTTGTGGAATCTTTTGGATTGATTGATTTCGATTGTTGGTTTTTTTGAAAAATTTTGGTAGAGATGATTACGAAGATGAAAAAGAAGAAAAAGAACCCGAGAAGAAACCACTTCATCATACAAAACGTAAGATACTTTCCTCACCTACACCTCCACAAAAAACCTCAACGACTATCACTTCTCTTTTTTAATCACTTCTTTCTTGTTTTTTTTAGGAGAAAATGATGATAAAGATCCCATGGATCAAGGAATGAAAGCAGGCATGAGTAATGGACAAAAAAGTTCAGATCTCTTAGCCAACTTAATCACTTCTACATTTGATGCGATCCCATCTGATCAAATTCAAGATAAAAATCAAGAAGATGATGAAGGTAAAGTCGAAAATAATGTTCCTGGTTACAAACATAATTCGATTACTACTCCGTAAGTATCACCCAACCCCTCAAAAACACAATTCTTAATGATGTATTGTTTGTACTTACTTATTTTTGGGTTTTTTTGTGATGTTTCTTTTTTTAGGATCGGTGAAGCAGTTGTAGACGAATGGGCAAAACTAATTGGAGATTGTGATCATAATTCTTCTATTGATCCAACAGCCACTTCTAGTTGTAAACAAACTAAATCTACACCACCAAGTAATGATCCAACTGAATGATTTTTGTACTTCTCCAAGATTTTCTTTAATTCTATTTCAATAATAATCCTTACTTAATTTTTTTAATATCCATTACTTTTTTGTTTTTGAGTCCTTTATTTATTCAAAGAAATTATAATTTTTGATCTTGAATTTTCTTCGTGATCTGAACCGTATATTATATATTTACCTTTAAGTCGACTTCCAAGACTTGAAGAAACAAATATGAGCTCATTTAGACTTAGCAGAGTGGTGGGATATGGTTATTATGGTCATGACTATAGTATGTCATCGCCATCAATACCTGAGAAGGGAAGACGAATGCCAAGATAAAAAATGTTTTTGTCATCCAATGATTTTGCAGACCCGCGGTACCAAGTTTTGTGATCACAGATCCGATCGAGTCAAGGCCCCGGCCCCACGAGGGACATTTTCCAATCGGCTTTCCGAAATTTGTAAATTGGCAACCACTTCATTCGGATTCCAACTCAAACTCAAAAACTCAAACCAAGTCAGTAAATTCAAAAAAACAAACAAATAATATCAGTGATGATTATTTAGCTAATGGTTGTTTTGTTCAAAAATCAGATCTTAATCATAAAAGAAAGGAAATTCAAAAAAAAATGGAACAATCTTCAATTCATATCGAACAAGAAACCAAATCGATTCTCGAACCAAAACAATTAAACCAAATCCCAGAAAGTCATAATCCAGAAACTAATAATCCAGAGACTAATAATCCAGAACCCCAATCTACTGAACCATCAGAACCACCCACCAAATCAAAAAATCAACTAAAAAAAGAAGCAAAACAAGCCAGAATATTAGCTACAAGAACCGAAAAAAGAGCTCATGAAAGATTAAAGAAAAAATTAAAAAAATCAGAAATGAAATCTAAATTAAAATCAAATGAAAATGAAGATGAAGAAAACCAAATCAAGCCTAAGAAATCGTACCAACTTCAAACTGTTTTTGATGCCAAGATCATTTTTGATTGTGAATTTGATGAATTAATGACCCTAAAGGTTCGATTAGAATTCGAATTATTTTTTCAATTACCTTTATAATGATCTTGATTTTTTTGGTTTTCTTCGACTAGGAAACAGTTTCATTAAACAGTCAATTATCTTACTCTTATTCCGCAAACCGTAAATCTCAAGTCAGATTTGAAACCTTAATCTGTACTTCATTCAGTACGTCATTCTCGAATTTCCTTCCATCATAAACCAAGACCAAAGTGATTGTTATTGATTCTAGATTCTATTTTTTTTCACAATATGATCAGATGGTAAACTTAAAGAAAGAATGCAGTCTAATGGAAATCAACAAATCAGATGGTCCAACTTTTCGTTTTTTTCTCAATCACTTGAAGAACTTATAAATCATCCTGATCAACCGGTTCATTCGAATCAAGAAGAAATCATTCCTACTGAAAATCAAAACCAGACTTCGAATCTTTCATTCCAAAAAGAAAACATTGTGTATCTTACAGCTGATTCTCCTAATCTAATCACCACACTTGATCCTAGTAAACATTATGTCATCGGAGCCATTGTAGATCATAACCGATACAAGGTAAAGTATCGATTTCTTCCTTTTTTTTTACCCCATTGATCATCGTTTCTAATATTGTTTTTTTTTCTTGGTCGTTGTTTTTCCAATCGAATTTGATTTTGAACTTGATTTTTTCTTCTTTAGAATCTTTGTTATGAAAAAGCAGAAAGACTTGGAATTCATCATGCTCAATTACCAATAGGAGAATACATGAAAGAATTAAAATCTAGAAAAGTTTTAACTGTAAATCAAGTAAGCCCAAAAAACTCAAATCAAAGTTTTAAATAAATTTTCGTTCTAATTGATTTAATAATTTTTTTTTTGTGGGGGGATGGGAATTTTTTTTTAGGTACTTGAGATCTTATTAAATTGGATATCTAATCATGATTGGAGAAAATCATTTGAATTAGTTATACCTCAAAGAAAATTTCAACTTTAAAAAAGAATAAATCGAATATATCTCTAAGAAACTGGTAGAAATCATGTAGTTTTTTTTTAAAAAAAAAAAAGATTAGATCCTCTTCTGTGTTTAAATTTTTTTTTATTGAGTACATATGTTTCTTTATATGCATGATCATCAACTTGTTCTAATTATCAATCAAATCTGTGTAAGTGTTTTTTTTTGTTTACCAATTCTTGGAAACATAACTCAAACAAAACCAAGTTTTTTGGTATTTTCAAAAGAAATCAAAACTTCAAATCACTTTGTTTTTTTGTTGTTGTTCTTCTTCTTCTTTTTGTTCTTGTTATGTTGTTGTTGCAAAATACAAACTTGGATTTTTTTTAAAAAAAACAAAAAGCTTTGAGGAGTTAAACTGTATTCTGGTGGAAGAAAACATATAGTCTTGAAAACAATGACGTCTTTTTCTGTGTTGACAATGTTTTTTATTGAGAATTTTTCTTTATATGATCATCAACTTGTTTTAATCCAAAAACCAAATCTGTGTAGTGTTTTTTTTCATCAATTCTTGGAACCAAAATCAAAATGAAACCAACTTTTTTTTGGTATTTTCAAAAGAAACCAAAACCTTCAGATCACTTTTTTTTCTTCTTGTTCTTCTTCTTCTTGTTGTTGTTCATGTTCTGGTTATTGTTGTTGTTGTTGCAAATTACAAACTCAAATTTCAAACAAAACAAAAACCTTCAAGAAGTTAAACTGTATTTTCCAAAATGGTTCTGATCAACTTTAAGCCGAATCTTCTACATCTTGCTAATGAAAAGTTCAAACTTTTTCACTTTTGATGATCAACTATGGAATATAATTTCGAATTTGATACGTTTTCAGACTCAATAATTACAACAATCTTGAGAACAAGCCGATCGAAGGTATGAAAGTATGTCATGGTGTGTCTGATGATTAATATTGAAAAATTGTGTACTTTTCGATCAAGGAGATATGTACATACTGATCTTTCTAAACTTCTTCTCAGTATCATCAAAGACAATCAAGAAGCTTAAAGTGGACCTTTCGTTGCGAAAGAGAGTCACAAGACCTCAAAGTTAAACCCAACGCACAAGCAACGCATGAATACGACTCAAAGTCTTATCAACTGTCTAATAACTCAATCATTCTTTTCTGCACCTTTTCAACTTCAACTCCAATTTCTATTCTCTCTCTAAAATCAAAAAAACCTCACACAAATACATTTTTTCTTCAGTTAAAAACAAATCATTTTTTTAAAAAACATACTTTCTTTTTTCTCGTTTCGATATATAGTTATAGTTATAGATATAGATATATAAAATGAATGAAATAGAAAAAAGAAAAAAAAATCAAACATGTAATGAAAAAGATTTCTCATTCAAACCATCAGAAAACCAAGAACATGTTGAATGATACCAAAAGAATTTAAAAAAAAAACATTAAAAAAGTTATATGAATCTTTTAATTTTTCTTTCTTCATAAATCCAATCAACCAAAACAAAAAAACTTTCAAGAACCACAAAAACCATGATTACAAAACTTTTAGAATGAGAAACAGGGGAAAAGGAAAAATCAAGATGAAGATATATTTAACGAAGTAGATGAAGATGCTACAAGTTGATGAGTAGGATTCAAATTCAAATTATGATTTGTAAAAGGGATGATCATTGAATTATGATGTGGTGTAGAAGATTGAGGTGGTAAAGAAGTTGATAAACCTGTACTAGGGTTCAGATTTCTATTTGTACTTTGAGAGAATTGATTAAAATTTGGATGGTTAGGTTGGTTAGATCTAACACCTAAAAAAAAGAAAAGGAAAAATCAAGATTAGTCAAAGAGTTTTCAAATCAAAAGATCAAGTTGACAAACCTAGAGCGTTCCTACTAAAAGCCAATCTGATTCCACCCGGTACTAATCCATCTAATCGATCACCATACAAGTTTTCCATTGCTTTTTTAGCCGCTTCAACATTCACAAACTCAACAAAACACATAGGTTGTCCAGCTTTAGATCTGAAACTAAACCGTTTAAATCCTTCTGCCTTTCCAAACAACTTTCTCAATCGATCTTCTAATTCCATACCAGAAACAGATGTAGATGGGTTTGGGATACTCATGATGGGCGTATTGGGATGATGAGGATGTCCTACTAACATCATTCCATTCGAATGTGGAAAAGGTGCTGGTAATCTGGTGGCTAATCCCATCACATTATCACCCACTGCTGTTCCGGGAATCACCGTAGGTAAATTACCAACGTAAAGGGTGTTGATGGCTGGGTTTTGATCAGCTGGGTAATGAGTTCGGTTTAACGAATTTTGACAAACATTACCCGTTGAGTTGGGAGGCATTAAGGCGCTGCTGGTTGAGAGACTGTTAGGTGCTGAGTTGGGTGGGAGTGTAGATCCTAAACCTGTAGGACTGGATCCAAGTGAAGGACGTGAACCAGTACTACTACTATCACTGCTTCCACTGCTACCTCCACTACTGCTATTCGGTACAAGGGGAAAGAAGGTAGGAGCAAAGGAGCCAGGTCGATCAGTTGTGATACCTTTGTCGCCTACTTTCTCCGCTGGCATGTTGACAGTAGTGGTAGCTGGCCCAGGATTGATGAACCAGGTGGAGCCGGTATTGATAGGATTGGTACCACAACCAAGGGAACCAGTTCGAGTGAGTCGACCACCGTATCCAGATGAGTTGGTGAAATGATGGGGGTTGGGCGTAGCGGCAAATGCACTGTAATCAATAGGAGCGCGTTGACTAGTTGGAGATCCGAATGACTCGATCAAACTCTTTCCTCTCGTTGGTTCATTCAACAAGTTCAAACTGTTAGTTGCAGTGATCAAGAAGGGATCAAAAGTGGAAGAAGAGCGAGGCCGAGTAGCACTCATGTCAAATTGACATGGTTCTATGGAATTGGATAACGTTCGATGTTCAACTTCGAAAAAGTGATTCATTTGTAACTGATGATCACTGTCGATTGAGGAACGATGGATATTCTTGACACGATGAGGACCAGATTGAGTTCCACTATCTGAATTCACATTGTTGGATTTGTTATTAGGACTAAAAGGATCACCTGACGGACTGAAAGGATTGAAATAACCACCATTGAAAGAAAATGCTGGTGTGGAAACGGTAAGGGGTGCTGAGGCTTCATTGGACAATCCACGCTTGGTGTGCAAGTTTTTCTTGGCCAATTCTGCCTTGAGTATACAACCTTTTTCGGCATCAACTCTCCGACCGCTCAACACATCACGAGCGTGTAAGGCATCCGCTCGCGTCTTGAATTTGGCGAAGCCTATTATTTGTCTACGATTCCCGAAAGGTGAAATGCCAGCACCAGCGAGACCGGAAAAATCAACTAGGCCTTGAAGGCTAGCATTGGGTCCACAACCGATTCCTAATGGGCTATAGAGATCTTCAAGTCCATCATATCCCAAAGGCATCCCGAAAGGATCCATCATATTGGGAGCAGTTGAACTGAACGACTGTCCAACGGTGCCATGCGATGTGGAAGGTAAGGAAATGCTGGATCCATGAGGCCCGGTAGGTGACATGGCGTGATCACGAGCAGCTAGAGCTGTGGCAGGGACTTTCAAGGTTGCAGCTTCGAATCCAGGTGAGAACATGAACATATTTTGAAATTCTCTCTCATCCATATCTTCAGGAAATCCAACAACAAAGATAGTAGAGATTTCTTCAGCAACTTGTTCAATCCTGCCAGACCGGTTGGTAGGGCTGATAGGTCGCATGGTGGCATTGGGAGGAATGAATGCATGAAGACGTTGTTGAAATGAAGATGGATCGTTGGATAGAAAAGAAGTAACGCGTGGGTCACGAGTTTGATCATTATAAACATTGCTACTGAGGGTATTCGGGTTGTAATAAGAACCCAGATTTTTTAAGTTCGATGGAGGGCTAGTCATGTCACTCTTCAATGACATTCGACGTCCCAGCGCAGGTTCAGTGTAGAGTGATTCTTGACCTCCTGGTATGGCGCCAGAAGGAGGTGGACCAAATGATTGAGTAGTTCGATCTTGACCCAGCCATGGGATGGTAGGCATTTCTTGGAGCGATAAGGAACGAGGAATCCCAGTGGGGGGAATTGGATCATTTTTCGAACCTGATTGACCAGGTCGAACATACTGGAATTGGCAGAAAGTAGAATGGGTCAATAAAATTACAAATTCCGAATGATATTTGATAGCCGCAAGTGGGAAGAAAACTTACAAGCCATCCATGTCGATCAGATACAGCATCACGACCAGGGCAATAATCCAGTGGTCCAGTGGAATTTGCAGTCAAAGGCCAAGACGAGCTCGAATGAGGAGCGGAAGATTCCTCTTGACGTAGAGGTCGATCAGATTGAGAGGCTTGTAGGTTGGAGCCGAGAGAGCGGTTGCCATCACGAGAAGACTGCTGATTTGTTGAGAGTGAGGTGGAAGTGCCCGGGCTAGAATAAGACCGAGCACCAGGATGAAGAGTAGAAGAGGAATTATGCTGATCGAGATCAAAAGGCTCAATAGAAGTATTGAGGGATTTAGTCGAGGCAAGAGTAGTAGAACTGAGACGAGGGGAATCAGCTTGTTGGGTAGTAGGCGAAGGGGTGTTGGTCGCAGAAGAATAAAAGATTTGATTGGCGCTCAGATTGCTTGAAGTAGTTTTGATAGGATTGAATGAGAAAGAGGAGAATGCTGAGTTGAGTGGGGAGAAGAGCGAAGATGATTTACTATCATCACGATTGGAATAAGTTGAGGACCGACGAGGACCTAAGAGCGGGTCCGATTGAAAATCACGTAAACTAGTTGAATTCGATTGTGATTGGTTTCGAGTAGTAGTAGAAGTAGGAGATGAGTCAAGGAGTGAGCCAGCTGACTCCTCAACTTCTGGAATCGATTGAGAACCAAGAGTGTTTTCATTCTTCATGGGTGAAGAAGAGGTCGTGAGATTAGAGATATTAGAACGACGAGGAGTAAGATTAGATGAAAAGATGGATTGATTAGGATTATTTGTAGTATGATCAATGGTATTAGGAGCACTACTAGTATTCTTGTCCAAATGATCTGAGCTCAAGAGAATTGACATTTTCAAAGAGAATTATGTGATGATGATGATAATAATGTTGATATGATGTGAATCAAATAGAATGAAGTCAAGGGTAAAAGATCTTTCTGATGAATTCAAACACAGCACTCGTAGAAGACAGTGAGGGTAAAAGAAAAGAAGACGGAAGGGAGCGGGGCTAAATCAGTTGATTCGAATGACTTGAGGTGAGATTGCGAGGGTGTGCTTGTTGGTCAAGTGAGAGAATGAAGCTGAGCGAAGTTCAAGCTTAGCGAGATGGTATGTTGATGATGAAGACTACTTGTTGGGTTTCACGGCTCGTTCTGAAATGAAGATGATGATTTGATTTGATTTGATTTTAATAAAATAAGTTCACTCAGGTTTGTTGTATGCTAGACTGAGGAAAAGAGAAGAAACTGATGAGCATATATAAAAGTTTGTTTATGGGTGAAGTAAGATGACGAAATGCTGACCATTAGGGAAAAAAAAATAATTCAGCAAGAGATGTTTGGAGGATAAGTTTGGTAAAGTTTGATGATTTAATGTTTAGGCAAGTTTAGTTTGATCGATCGGAATCGGATGATATATCACAGATTGGAAGTAGGGTAACCAAGTGGATTGATGGTCAAAAAGTTATCTACTGATTAGTCGATGTTGTAAAAGACTTGGAGGAGATTGTATGCGAGCTTGAACTGAGTTTTCTGGAAAGTAAAAGCAGAACTTGAGAGAAGTTGAAGATGTTGTTGATGATGATGATGATGGTAAGCAGAAAGATTAATATCGGAAAGTTGATAACTTTAAAGTATCTTGATTAGAATTCGTGTAGAATGTAAAGAAATGTAAACTCAAAGAAGGTCAACTGATCACAAAAGTACAGTTGGATTGGGGTGTTGATGATGATGATGATGATGAATAGTTTGTCGATCAGTTTTTTGTACGCAAGAAGAAATCCTAGACCAAAAGAATTAAATATTTGGGATATGTGATGATAGTGATAGGTAAACTTTTAAAAGGTGATGATAGATAATGATGGTAAACCAGATAAAGAAATGCCGATGATGGTAATGATGAATAATAATGATAATGGTGATGATGCAAATGATGATGATGATAAGATTATTAGGTAGTATTATTGATGGAGATGAAGATGATGAAGAAAGATCACCACAACAAATAAGACAATAATATATCCTATCGGAATAAGAGAACAAGATATGATATGATATTATTTATGTATGTAATGAGTTTGGGCAGTGTGGAGATGGTGGGAGTGGAGACTTGAATCAAGGTTTGCTATTTTAATTCTATGAACTTGAACCTTTCTAATCAAGTACAATGTAGAATCAAGTGAAGAAAGTAGTGATAGTGATCGAAGATCAGTTTCAGGTTTCAAAGCTCAGCTGAAATCTAATCTTCTTCAAGATAGTTGAGAATTTATAATAAGAAAATCAATCATAAATCTGTGTGTGTAAAAAAGCAAATCAACAAATTGTATTTTTGTAGATTTCAGTCAGATTGATATGTTGTATATGTG
This sequence comes from Melampsora larici-populina 98AG31, assembly GCF_000204055.1. NCBI lineage: Eukaryota > Fungi > Basidiomycota > Pucciniomycetes > Pucciniales > Melampsoraceae > Melampsora > Melampsora laricis-populina. The sequence continues at coordinate 280,732 of NW_006768803.1, forward strand.
AGCTTGAGAAACTTGTCAAATTAATCACTAACAGACGTGTGCGATCGCCGATGACTGGAGTGAGTGTGAAAGGTCGATGGATGAAGGATGATTGAGGTGTGGTGATGATGACTGAATTTCAACTTCGATTCCAAGAAACACACAGAAAAAGCTTTTCTTTAAATTTTCTTCTCTATTTAGTCCAAGTCGATCGTCATCATCATCATGATGGTTTTTTTTGAAAAACTCAAGTTTTTTGGTTCGTTCTTCTTAGATTTCTTGGGTTGACGAATTGATGATTCCCACGATTTCTTTGAATAGGTTTAGGGGAAGGAATTCTCAGTGAAAGCTTAAAAAGCTTGGGTACGCCACCTTGTAAATCTAACGATAAGGGATTAAAGCTTGGAGTCTAGGTCGAGAGTCTATTAAACAATGAAAAAGTGTTGATCAAGTGTAGTATGTCTGATTTAAAGTGTAAACAAAAGGTTTTGTACGACGATAAACAGACCAACAGGAGATGTGCTCTCGATCAATATGTGCGGTGGGTTTCAGACAGCTGTCAGATAACCAATTTTGCCAGTCAAGATTAAAAATGGCTTTTTGCTGCAAGTGAAATTGGTGGGTGATACATAGTCAAAGTGGGTAGGGTAAATACTTTTAAAGATGATGATAAAGTGGAGATTGAAGAAAAGACGCGCAGTTAGGAAGAGAAAGACAAAGAGAGAGAAGCAAAGAGAGAGACGTTCGAGAAGAAGTTCAAGTCAGTTTTATCAGATTGACCGTGACGTGAACACTTGAAGACCAAAGGCAGAGCTGATGTTATCCAATCATCAAAGACTCACAATATGATTGATGCTAATCAGTCTGAAAGTGAAATGACTTCCTCTGACCTTGGATTATCATACTAAAAGTATATCGTAAGATCGATTCGAGTATCAGTTTGATTGATCACGAGTTGAATCTTGGCGTCTCTGATTGATCATCACATTTCAAATCACTTATCTGATCATCAGCTGCATACGACCTACTCGTACTCGTAGGAAAATGCTTGATTAGCTTACACTCAAACACGCTGCGTAATGCATTCTCTCAAGAGGCTCTGCTGCTCTGAGGAAGAGGAAGAGAGAGATGTCCATCTCACATATACTTCGCAATCCCAATCTCTCACTTCAGCTCCTCGCTCAAATCGGGGCTTATCTTGATACATGATATCTCATATCTCGATCGATCGAGTTCAATTTATCAAAGCCATATTTCTTAATCACTTGACATCTGTACGGCGTTCACGCCGCCGCCACTACTGGTGCTGGTTTCAGCTTTCTCACAAAACATCACATCACATCTCGACTTCCTTTGAATCTCATCATCTGATCTCAAGATTCCATGTGGCTGGGATGCCTTGATCAGCAGGCTCAAAACAACTGCGGTGTTCTCAATCTCAGCCTGATCTAAATATTATATGTACTTTTGAGGAGAAGGCCCCACACTTCACCGGTGCACACTTGTATTGGTTGGTTATTGGTACCAATGACAGACTGCAGCGCAGCGAAGGGGTACGTATCTACTCTGCCACCCCGAGGTGAAACTCCAGAACGGCAATGCTGTGAAGACCGTTCATGAATCACTTGAAGTTGAACGAAGGAGAAATGCACACCGAGTAGCGAGACCAATGGGTCTTCTGGTCATTGATGAAATTGGAAAATATCCTATCCTATCACAAAGATCAATAATTAATCCTCTACTCATGTTATCCGTATACAGAGTACCTTGTCAAAGAGGCAAATAGGTGAAAGAATTAACAAATCATCACTCAAGCATGCCAGTTCTTCAGTCATCTTAGAAAACACAATAGTCTGATGATTTAGTATTGATATAGATGTGACCAATCAGGAATATATAAATCACACTGGTGGCTAATTATTCTTTAGGTCGAGATCCTCTGCAATATATGATTATCACACGCCAAGAGGATATGAGGACCAGATTCAAGGAAATGTTAAAGTGCTTTGAATACAAGTTTTGATATTGGCAGCAAAACTCTCTTTTCATCTACATTTCCTCATGACACTTTGAAGTTTTGGGGAAAGAACAGGAGGGAACCATATTGTCAATGTTACCATACTTGAACCAAAGTGGAGCAAAGTATTGGTGTATTCCCAGCACAGAGATCTTGTCTCTTCCCTATTATCCTATAGAGTGGTGAGAAGGTAAGAAGAATAGACTAAGTCTAGAGAATTCTACACAGAATTTGAAAATGTTAGTGCCGTCTTTTTACCAGCTGGTTCAGTGACCAGAGACTCCTTGGAGGAAGTAGGTTGAGGAGGATTGGATGAATGAAGGAGGAAATTATGAAACTGGATATTTCAAGGATTTTGCTTGGTACAAATATCAATTGTGCAACAAACATACAAACCAACAGTAAGTTGTCTAATAAACAATCTCTTTGAGTGATGCTCATGTCCAATCTAAAAAAGGCCCAGGGTATGTGGCTGCAGCTTATATGAATTAGTCTTTGAGATTTGAAATTTGATGCACACATCAGGTGTCAATCTCATAGGTTTAAGAAGTTTTGTCAAGGAACACTCCCAAAATTCACCAGAGGGGATGATGTTCTGCGTTTTCTCACTTCAAACATTTACCTCCTTAGAACCAGGGATACACTTGATATGTATGCTTTGAAAAATGTGTGTCTCTTTTCAGAACATTTCAGAACAGTCATTTAGGTGCACCCAACCCCACCTGTTTCAAAAATCCAGGACTCTTATTATTAAGCTCAAACAACCTCATAAATCAACAAAAAATGCAAAATCAAATCCTACAGAAGCTGGGACTGGATTCAATCATGTAGTATTCACATATTGATAAATAGAAGAGTGTTGGTTAAAAACATACCAGATATAAAAGTTTGTTCTGACTTCTACTACCTGACAATCAAAAAAAATTGATCTTATCTTTCCTAAATTTGTCTTGGCTGTTATGATTGTGTGCTCCGGACAACTTGTATTTTCTCTGTAAGTGCAGGTTTATCTCTATTGTATCAGGTAATATGAAATTGCTTCATACTATGGTTTGATTTAAAATTGGTCTAAAACTCTTATTCATCTTTATTATTATCTTGGAGGGTTTCTTAACCTTATAATGTGAAACAGACATATGCACCCTTGAACCATTGTTTGCAAGCAATTCTTCTGATTTTCCTGCTCCACTCCACTCTCTAGTGTGCCACCTATCCCCATAACTGGTATAATACACTTGGACAATGTCTTGGTCTGGCATTTCAACATGGTTAGAGGCTGTGGGGTGTGAGAAACACTCATGAACATTTGAAAATGGATCAAGAAGCTTGAACCTGACTCCTGGGTGTGCCTTTTGCACCACACTTATCACAAGACAGGGATCACAGAAGAATAAGCAAAAGAATATTTGAGATGACTTATTTGATGAGTTTGAATATATAGCAGTGCTTGAGAGTCATGTTGCTCACAAAATCAAACTTAAAAAGATACATTTCATTCCCCCCCCAAAAGTTGCATTTTGAAACTAGGTTCCCCACAAAGCTGGCTGAAACTTGTTAGTCTTGAGTACCCACTGCGTGTACTTTGAGCTGAAGAATTTGTCTTACCAGCCCCAATTCTTATCTTATATTACTCTGTACCAACTGCTGGTCATTGTGGTATCAGTTGAGAGATTGGGACATGTCTGTAAACCAAAGTATCTGGAATTGAATAATGAGTCCACTGAGGTCATTCCATTCAATGTTGCATGATTGTGGATGGAGCTTTGGATATATGAATGTGTTGAATATTAACTGTGGAATGATAGCACACTTATATCAAGGTTTGTAAAAACACATTAATTGGATATTGAGTGCAAATCACAGATCAATGGGAAAACAGATTATTATTTCTAAAATCCTAGATCACAATTTTGAAGATCTTTCAAAATGGTTGATGAAGTGCTCCACAATTTCACTGAGGGGAAAGAGTTTCTGGATAATTTAATTACTCTCTGTGTTGTCCAGGTGTGCAAGATTTTCTTGAAGATTCATTTGATTTGTTCCTTCTGTCTGGAAAATTTCTTCAGTAATTAGATAAGAATATCCAGATTTTCTATATCCTTCAACCACCTGGGTTGATTTTTGATCTCTAAAATTACACATCATGGAAGGAAAAATCTTCATTGGTAGGTACTACATATATTCTTCCAGATCATTGTGTTTTTCTACTTCCAGTCTTTCTAATGTAGTAATGATACATGTGGAGCCTTCCACCAATTCAAGGTTCATTACATATATATGCATATAAATATATGTATTGATCTCAAATTACTTGTTCATTGTTATGAACTGGTTCTATTTCACTTGAGTGACATATTCACATTACATGTCACAAGCTCGAGAACCATCTTATAGTTGTAGATACATTGCCTGTACAGATTTTCCCTCATCCGACAATCCACATAGGAAGACTGGTAATAGATACAAATCCTCACCAGAACTCCCTTGACCCTCGTCGCCGAAAACCCCCAAGTCTGTCCATAACATTCATGACCTCGGTATTTTTACAAAGCAAGTGCTTCAGATATAGATACACCATACTCACTTTGGTTAGGCTATTTTGTATGGAACTCAGCCAAATTTAGTTTCCATCAGTAAGCTCATAGTCTCTCTGTTTTCATTGTTTCTTGCAAAGCTTAATTTTCCTGATGTTCAGAAATGGAGAATCTTGAATACTTGATCCATATATTTATTTTGTAGCTACCTCAAGATGAAATTTGGACAGACTATCATGAGGGTAAATCTTTTGATGTATTACCAGGCTTCCGGTACTGTGATAGATAGACTGACTGAAATTGCTACCAATTGATGGGTAAATAGGTTGGAAAGTTACAAATCTTCTCAATCAAATGGTACAGTCTTCCCAATTAGCACTGAAAAATTCAACATAAACATAGAATGTTCAAAATAGAGGAGTTAAAACTCATAAAAGGTTTATGGAATCACTTCATTCCTCAGTGAAGCACCTCAAACTCACATTCAAAAATTGTGTCAAAGGGGCAATAAGTCAGTCTTGGATCTACCCCATGTACAGAAAAGTGGAGCTACACTAGTGCAAAGTTGTGATTTGAAGGAATTTCCCAATGGAACAGATGATCAGGCCATTCATTCACGCTGGGCAAATTCAGGTCATGCAGTGCATCCAGGGTGCATGGGCCTGAATGCATGTCAGGACCTGGGGCACCTGTCAGGCATGCAGGACTTGTTATCCTGTACACACCCTGTATATGTCACACCAACCACATGTATTTGAGTATGTACTGAAATGTACATGTCACATAGCTATAAGTCCCTCAAGGGGTCTGTATTGGCCTGTTATTGTGGGCCAAATACCCATGTCACTTGTATGACTGGCCGGGGTGCAATTCATGAGGAGCTGTCATGCAGCCATGACATGACTCAGGGTGCGGAAATATCTTCTGTTTTCAACATGACCGCGCAACCTGTATTCACTCCATGACCTCAATTTGCCCGGCGTGATTGGCCCTGGAGAGAAAATAAAAGAAGTTTTATAAACATTCTTCCTATGTGATAGTTGGGGATTATATCCAAAGATATCTTGGTAGGGTAACAGGAAGGTATGTGGTTTTTTCTTCAAACCCTTACTCAAGATACATCCACAGTAATTGTTGAGGTAGATGTTCTGACCATGAGTGATTGGGCCCAAATCTAACATTAAGGGAGTCAAAAATTTGCATCAAATTACAGTGGCCTTTTATGGTGTTCTGGTTCAGCGCTCTTGCAATATACACATTTGTGTTGATGTAAGTGAGGTGGCTATGCAGTGGACCTGTAGGTCAATACTTAAACTCATCCAGTAGCACAAAACTTGTATTTCCTCATCTCAATCAAGACGTTCAGAATGAGCTTGTTCTATCTTGTTGAATCAACCATTGTGTTATTTTGAATCCTTTCTATGGTGGGAGACACCAAAGATAAGGAAAAGCCCAAATAATCTTGAAATTTTACGCGAGCCCGCAGTTCTCAAACTGGTGAGAAGCCGAGGGCACTTTGGTATTGCTCTGATCCAGAGCTCCTCAAAACTAGCTTTCTAGAGCAATTGCATAGCTTTTGTGACCTTTTCATTTGAGGCATTCATTTAATTCAGAGAGATGAGCTTGACATGTAAGATACCCAGGTAGCCAAAACAGATGCCAGCGACCCCCTCCTGTGCCTGCCGTCTGGGGGCAATCTTCAAC